>NC_134489.1:110361116-110506516 GCF_040206685.1 Ascaphus truei | reverse complement strand
TCCCTGTATCATCGTCACAATAACGGCGTGTCACCGCACGCCCCCCGCTCCCTGTATCATCGTCACAATAACGGCGTGTCACCGCACGCCCCCCCCGCTCCCTGTATCATCGTCACAATAACGGCGTGTCACCGCACGCCCCCCGCTCCCTGTATCATGGTCACAATAACGGCGTGTCACCGCACGCCCCCCGCTCCCTGTATCATCGGTCACAATAACAGCGTGTCACCGCACGCCCCCCCCGCTCCCTGTATCATCGTCACAATAACGGCGTGTCACCGCACGCCCCCCCCCGCTCCCTGTATCATCGTCACAATAACGGCGTGTCACCGCACGCCCCCCCGCTCCCTGTATCATCGTCACAATAACGGCGTGTCACCGCACGCCCCCCGCTCCCTGTATCATGGTCACAATAACGGCGTGTCACCGCACGCCCCCCGCTCCCTGTATCATCGTCACAATAACGGCGTGTCACCGCACGCCCCCCCCGCTCCCTGTATCATCGTCACAATAACGGCGTGTCACCGCACGCCCCCCGCTCCCTGTATCATCGTCACAATAACGGCGTGTCACCGCACGCCCCCCCGCTCCCTGTATCATCGTCACAATAACGGCGTGTCACCGCACGCCCCCCGCTCCCTGTATCATCGTCACAATAACGGCGTGTCACCGCACGCCCCCCGCTCCCTGTATCATGGTCACAATAACGGCGTGTCACCGCACGCCCCCCGCTCCCTGTATCATGGTCACAATAACGGCGTGTCACCGCACGCCCCCCGCTCCCTGTATCATGGTCACAATAACGGCGTGTCACCGCACGCCCCCCGCTCCCTGTATCATGGTCACAATAACGGCGTGTCACCGCACGCCCCCCGCTCCCTGTATCATGGTCACAATAACGGCGTGTCACCGCACGCCCCCCGCTCCCTGTATCATGGTCACAATAACGGCGTGTCACCGCACGCCCCCCGCTCCCTGTATCATGGTCACAATAACAGCGTGTCACCGCACGCCCCCCCGCTCCCTGTATCATCGTCACAATAACGGCGTGTCACCGCACGCCCCGCGCTCCCTGTATCATCGTCACAATAACGGCGTGTCACCGCACGCCCCCCCGCTCCCTGTATCATGGTCACAATAACAGCGTGTCACCGCACGCTCCCCGCTCCCTGTATCATGGTCACAATAACGGCGTGTCACCGCACGCCCCCCGCTCCCTGTATCATGGTCACAATAACGGCGTGTCACCGCACGCCCCCCGCTCCCTGTATCATGGTCACAATAACGGCGTGTCACCGCACGCCCCGCGCTCCCTGTATCATGGTCACAATAACGGCGTGTCACCGCACGCCCCGCGCTCCCTGTATCATGGTCACAATAACGGCGTGTCACCGCACCCCCCCCCGCTCCCTGTATCATTGTCACAATAACGGCGTGTCACCGCACGCCCCCCCCCCGCTCCCTGTATCATCGTCACAATAACGGCGTGTCACCGCACGCCCCCCGCTCCCTGTATCATGGTCACAATAACGGCGTGTCACCGCACGCCCCCCCGCTCCCTGTATCATGGTCACAATAACGGCGTGTCACCGCCCCCCCCCCGCTCCCTGTATCATGGTCACAATAACGGCGTGTCACCGCACGCCCCCCGCTCCCCTCCCTGTATCATCGTCACAATAACGGCGTGTCACCGCACGCCCCCGCGCTCCCTGTATCATGTCACAATAACGGCGTGTCACCGCACGCCCCGCGCTCCCTGTATCATGGTCACAATAACGGCGTGTCACCGCACGCCCCCCCCCCGCTCCCTGTATCATCGTCACAATAACGGCGTGTCACCGCACGCCCCCCCGCTCCCTGTATCATGGTCACAATAACGGCGTGTCACCGCACGCCCCCCCGCTCCCTGTATCATGGTCACAATAACGGCGTGTCACCGCCCCCCCCCGCTCCCTGTATCATGGTCACAATAACGGCGTGTCACCGCACGCCCCCCGCTCCCTGTATCATCGTCACAATAACGGCGTGTCACCGCACGCCCCCCGCTCCCTGTATCATGGTCACAATAACGGCGTGTCACCGCACGCCCCCCGCTCCCTGTATCATGGTCACAATAACGGCGTGTCACCGCACGCCCCCCGCTCCCTGTATCATGGTCACAATAACGGCGTGTCACCGCACGCCCCCCCGCTCCCTGTATCATCGTCACAATAACGGCGTGTCACCGCACGCCCCCCGCTCCCTGTATCATGGTCACAATAACGGCGTGTCACCGCACGCCCGCGCTCCCTGTATCATCGTCACAATAACGGTGTGTCACCGCACACCCCCCGCTCCCTGTATCATCGTCACAATAACGGCGTGTCACCGCACGCCCCCCGCTCCCTGTATCATCGTCACAATAACGGCGTGTCACCGCACGCCCCCCGCTCCCTGTATCATGGTCACAATAACGGCGTGTCACCGCACGCCCCCCGCTCCCTGTATCATGGTCACAATAACAGCGTGTCACCGCACGCCCCCCGCTCCCTGTATCATCGTCACAATAACGGCGTGTCACCGCACACCCCCCGCTCCTGTATCATCGTCACAATAACGGCGTGTCAGCGCACGCCCCCCGCTCCCTGTATCATGGTCACAATAACGGCGTGTCACCGCACGCCCCCCGCTCCCTGTATCATGGTCACAATAACGGCGTGTCACCGCACGCCCCGCGCTCCCTGTATCATGGTCACAATAACGGCGTGTCACCGCACACCCCCGCGCTCCCTGTATCATCGTCACAATAACGGCGTGTCAGCCGCACGCCCCCCGCTCCCTGTATCATGGTCACAATAACAGCGTGTCACCGCACGCCCCCCCGCTCCCTGTATCATGGTCACAATAACGGCGTGTCACCGCACGCCCCCCGCTCCCTGTATCATGGTCACAATAACAGCGTGTCACCGCACGCCCCCCGCTCCCTGTATCATGGTCACAATAACGGCGTGTCACCGCACGCCCCCCGCTCCCTGTATCATCGTCACAATAACGGCGTGTCACCGCACCCCCCCCCCGCTCCCTGTATCATCGTCACAATAACGGCGTGTCACCGCACGCCCCCCGCTCCCTGTATCATCGTCACAATAACGGCGTGTCACCGCACGCCCCCCCGCTCCCTGTATCATGGTCACAATAACGGCGTGTCACCGCACGCCCCCCGCTCCCTGTATCATCGTCACAATAACGGCGTGTCACCGCACGCCCCCCGCTCCCTGTATCATGGTCACAATAACGGCGTGTCACCGCACACCCCGCGCTCCCTGTATCATGGTCACAATAACGGCGTGTCACCGCACGCCCCCCGCTCCCTGTATCATTGTCACAATAACGGCGTGTCACCGCACGCCCCCCCGCTCCCTGTATCATGGTCACAATAACGGCGTGTCACCGCACGCCCCCCGCTCCCTGTATCATTGTCACAATAACGGCGTGTCACCGCACGCCCCCCGCTCCCTGTATCATCGTCACAATAACGGCGTGTCACCGCACGCCCCGCGCTCCCTGTATCATGGTCACAATAACAGCGTGTCACCGCACGCCCCCCCCGCTCCCTGTATCATCGTCACAATAACGGCGTGTCACCGCACGCCCCCCCGCTCCCTGTATCATGGTCACAATAACGGCGTGTCACCGCACCCCCCCCGCTCCCTGTATCATGGTCACAATAACGGCGTGTCACCGCACGCCCCCCCGCTCCCTGTATCATGGTCACAATAACAGCGTGTCACCGCACGCCCCCCGCTCCCTGTATCATGGTCACAATAACGGCGTGTCACCTGCACGCCCCCCGCTCCCTGTATCATGGTCACAATAACAGCGTGTCACCGCACGCTCCCCCGCTCCCTGTATCATCGTCACAATAACGGCGTGTCACCGCACGCCCCCCCCGCTCCCTGTATCATCGTCACAATAACGGCGTGTCACCGCACGCCCCCCCCCGCTCCCTGTATCATCGTCACAATAACGGCGTGTCACCGCACGCCCCCCGCTCCCTGTATCATCGTCACAATAACGGCGTGTCACCGCACGCCCCCCCGCTCCCTGTATCATCGTCACAATAACGGCGTGTCACCGCACTCCCCCCGCTCCCTGTATCATCGTCACAATAACGGCGTGTCACCGCACGCCCCCCGCTCCCTGTATCATCGTCACAATAACGGCGTGTCACCGCACGCCCCCCCCGCTCCCTGTATCATGGTCACAATAACGGCGTGTCACCGCACGCCCCCCGCTCCCTGTATCATGGTCACAATAACGGCGTGTCACCGCACGCCCCCCGCTCCCTGTATCATCGTCACAATAACGGCGTGTCACCGCACGCCCCCCCCCGCTCCCTGTATCATGGTCACAATAACGGCGTGTCACCGCACGCCCCCCGCTCCCTGTATCATCGTCACAATAACGGCGTGTCACCGCACGCCCCCCCCCCCGCTCCCTGTATCATCGTCACAATAACGGCGTGTCACCGCACGCCCCCCGCTCCCTGTATCATCGTCACAATAACGGCGTGTCACCGCACGCCCCCCGCTCCCTGTATCATCGTCACAATAACGGCGTGTCACCGCACGCCCCGCGCTCCCTGTATCATCGTCACAATAACGGCGTGTCACCGCACGCTCCCCGCTCCCTGTATCATGGTCACAATAACGGCGTGTCACCGCACGCCCCCCGCTCCCTGTATCATGGTCACAATAACGGCGTGTCACCGCACGCCCCCCGCTCCCTGTATCATGGTCACAATAACGGCGTGTCACCGCACGCCCCCCCGCTCCCTGTATCATCGTCACAATAACGGCGTGTCACCGCACGCCCCCCGCTCCCTGTATCATGGTCACAATAACGGCGTGTCACCGCACGCCCCCCGCTCCCTGTATCATCGTCACAATAACGGCGTGTCACCGCACGCCCCCCCGCTCCCTGTATCATCGTCACAATAACGGCGTGTCACCGCACGCCCCCCGCTCCCTGTATCATGGTCACAATAACGGCGTGTCACCGCACGCCCCCCGCTCCCTGTATCATCGTCACAATAACGGCGTGTCACCGCACACCCCCCGCTCCCTGTATCATCGTCACAATAACGGCGTGTCACCGCACGCCCCCCGCTCCCTGTATCATCGTCACAATAACGGCGTGTCACCGCACGCCCCCCGCTCCCTGTATCATGGTCACAATAACAGCGTGTCACCGCACGCCCCCCGCTCCCTGTATCATGGTCACAATAACGGCGTGTCACCGCACACCCCCCGCTCCCTGTATCATCGTCACAATAACGGCGTGTCACCGCACCCCCCCCCCCCGCTCCCTGTATCATCGTCACAATAACGGCGTGTCACCGCACGCCCCCCGCTCCCTGTATCATCGTCACAATAACGGCGTGTCACCGCACGCCCCCCGCTCCCTGTATCATCGTCACAATAACGGCGTGTCACCGCACGCCCCCCCGCTCCCTGTATCATCGTCACAATAACGGCGTGTCACCGCACGCCCCGCGCTCCCTGTATCATGGTCACAATAACAGCGTGTCACCGCACGCCCCCCGCTCCCTGTATCATGGTCACAATAACGGCGTGTCACCGCACGCCCCCCGCTCCCTGTATCATGGTCACAATAACGGCGTGTCACCGCACGCCCCCCCGCTCCCTGTATCATGGTCACAATAACGGCGTGTCACCGCACGCCCCGCGCTCCCTGTATCATGGTCACAATAACGGCGTGTCACCGCACGCCCCCGCGCTCCCTGTATCATGGTCACAATAACGGCGTGTCACCGCACGCCCCCCCCCCGCTCCCTGTATCATCGTCACAATAACGGCGTGTCACCGCACGCCCCCCCGCTCCCTGTATCATGGTCACAATAACGGCGTGTCACCGCACGCCCCCCGCTCCCTGTATCATGGTCACAATAACGGCGTGTCACCGCACGCCCCCCGCTCCCTGTATCATTGTCACAATAACGGCGTGTCACCGCACGCCCCCCCGCTCCCTGTATCATCGTCACAATAACGGCGTGTCACCGCACGCCCCCCGCTCCCTGTATCATGGTCACAATAACGGCGTGTCACCGCACGCCCCCCCCGCTCCCTGTATCATCGTCACAATAACAGGCGTGTCACCGCACGCCCCCCCCGCTCCCTGTATCATCGTCACAATAACGGCGTGTCACCGCACGCCCCCCCGCTCCCTGTATCATGGTCACAATAACGGCGTGTCACCGCACGCCCCCCCGCTCCCTGTATCATGGTCACAATAACGGCGTGTCACCGCACGCCCCCCCGCTCCCTGTATCATGGTCACAATAACGGCGTGTCACCGCACGCCCCCCCGCTCCCTGTATCATGGTCACAATAACGGCGTGTCACCGCACGCCCCCCCCCCGCTCCCTGTATCATGGTCACAATAACGGCGTGTCACCGCACGCCCCCCGCTCCCTGTATCATGGTCACAATAACGGCGTGTCACCTGCACGCCCCCCGCTCCCTGTATCATGGTCACAATAACAGCGTGTCACCGCACGCTCCCCCGCTCCCTGTATCATCGTCACAATAACGGCGTGTCACCGCACGCCCCCCCCGCTCCCTGTATCATCGTCACAATAACGGCGTGTCACCGCACGCCCCCCCCGCTCCCTGTATCATCGTCACAATAACGGCGTGTCACCGCACTCCCCTCGCTCCCTGTATCATCGTCACAATAACGGCGTGTCACCGCACGCCCCCCGCTCCCTGTATCATCGTCACAATAACGGCGTGTCACCGCACGCCCCCCCCGCTCCCTGTATCATGGTCACAATAACGGCGTGTCACCGCACGCCCCCCGCTCCCTGTATCATGGTCACAATAACGGCGTGTCACCGCACGCCCCCCCGCTCCCTGTATCATCGTCACAATAACGGCGTGTCACCGCACGCCCCCCCCCCGCTCCCTGTATCATGGTCACAATAACGGCGTGTCACCGCACGCCCCCCGCTCCCTGTATCATCGTCACAATAACGGCGTGTCACCGCACGCCCCCCCCCCGCTCCCTGTATCATCGTCACAATAACGGCGTGTCACCGCACGCCCCCGCGCTCCCTGTATCATCGTCACAATAACGGCGTGTCACCGCACGCCCCCCGCTCCCTGTATCATCGTCACAATAACGGCGTGTCACCGCACGCCCCCGCGCTCCCTGTATCATCGTCACAATAACGGCGTGTCACCGCACGCCCCCCGCTCCCTGTATCATGGTCACAATAACGGCGTGTCACCGCACGCCCCCCGCTCCCTGTATCATGGTCACAATAACGGCGTGTCACCGCACGCCCCCCGCTCCCTGTATCATCGTCACAATAACGGCGTGTCACCGCACGCCCCCCGCTCCCTGTATCATCGTCACAATAACGGCGTGTCACCGCACGCCCCCCCCGCTCCCTGTATCATCGTCACAATAACGGCGTGTCACCGCACGCCCCCCGCTCCCTGTATCATGGTCACAATAACGGCGTGTCACCGCACGCCCCCCGCTCCCTGTATCATCGTCACAATAACGGCGTGTCACCGCACGCCCCCCGCTCCCTGTATCATGGTCACAATAACGGCGTGTCACCGCACGCCCCCCGCTCCCTGTATCATGGTCACAATAACGGCGTGTCACCGCACGCCCCCCGCTCCCTGTATCATCGTCACAATAACGGCGTGTCACCGCACGCCCCCCCCGCTCCCTGTATCATCGTCACAATAACGGCGTGTCACCGCACGCTCCCCCCGCTCCCTGTATCATGGTCACAATAACGGCGTGTCACCGCACGCCCCCCGCTCCCTGTATCATCGTCACAATAACGGCGTGTCACCGCACGCCCCCCGCTCCCTGTATCATCGTCACAATAACGGCGTGTCACCGCACGCCCCCCGCTCCCTGTATCATCGTCACAATAACGGCGTGTCACCGCACGCCCCCCGCTCCCTGTATCATCGTCACAATAACGGCGTGTCACCGCACGCCCCCCCCCCGCTCCCTGTATCATGGTCACAATAACGGCGTGTCACCGCACGCCCCCCCCCCCGCTCCCTGTATCATGGTCACAATAACAGCGTGTCACCGCACGCCCCCCGCTCCCTGTATCATGGTCACAATAACGGCGTGTCACCGCACGCCCCCCGCTCCCTGTATCATCGTCACAATAACGGCGTGTCACCGCACGCCCCCCCGCTCCCTGTATCATGGTCACAATAACGGCGTGTCACCGCACGCCCCCCGCTCCCTGTATCATGGTCACAATAACGGCGTGTCACCGCACGCCCCCCGCTCCCTGTATCATCGTCACAATAACGGCGTGTCACCGCACGCCCCCCGCTCCCTGTATCATCGTCACAATAACGGCGTGTCACCGCACGCCCCCCGCTCCCTGTATCATCGTCACAATAACGGCGTGTCACCGCACGCCCCCCGCTCCCTGTATCATCGTCACAATAACGGCGTGTCACCGCACGCCCCCCGCTCCCTGTATCATGGTCACAATAACGGCGTGTCACCGCACGCCCCCCGCTCCCTGTATCATGGTCACAATAACGGCGTGTCACCGCACGCCCCCCCCCGCTCCCTGTATCATCGTCACAATAACGGCGTGTCACCGCACGCCCCCCCCCCGCTCCCTGTATCATCGTCACAATAACGGCGTGTCACCGCACGCCCCCCGCTCCCTGTATCATGGTCACAATAACGGCGTGTCACCGCACGCCCCCCGCTCCCTGTATCATCGTCACAATAACGGCGTGTCACCGCACGCCCCCCGCGCTCCCTGTATCATGGTCACAATAACGGCGTGTCACCGCACGCCCCCCCCCCGCTCCCTGTATCATGGTCACAATAACAGCGTGTCACCGCACGCCCCCCCGCTCCCTGTATCATGGTCACAATAACGGCGTGTCACCGCACGCCCCCCCGCTCCCTGTATCATCGTCACAATAACGGCGTGTCACCGCACGCCCCCCGCTCCCTGTATCATCGTCACAATAACGGCGTGTCACCGCACGCCCCCCCGCTCCCTGTATCATGGTCACAATAACGGCGTGTCACCGCACGCCCCCCGCTCCCTGTATCATGGTCACAATAACGGCGTGTCACCGCACGCCCCCCCGCTCCCTGTATCATGGTCACAATAACGGCGTGTCACCGCACGCCCCCCGCTCCCTGTATCATGGTCACAATAACGGCGTGTCACCGCACGCCCCGCGCTCCCTGTATCATGGTCACAATAACGGCGTGTCACCGCACGCCCCCCGCTCCCTGTATCATGGTCACAATAACGGCGTGTCACCGCACGCCCCCCCGCTCCCTGTATCATGGTCACAATAACGGCGTGTCACCGCACGCCCCCCGCTCCCTGTATCATGGTCACAATAACGGCGTGTCACCGCACGCCCCGCGCTCCCTGTATCATCGTCACAATAACGGCGTGTCACCGCACGCCCCCCCGCTCCCTGTATCATGGTCACAATAACAGCGTGTCACCGCACGCCCCCCGCTCCCTGTATCATGGTCACAATAACGGCGTGTCACCGCACGCCCCCGCGCTCCCTGTATCATCGTCACAATAACGGCGTGTCACCGCACGCCCCCCCGCTCCCTGTATCATGGTCACAATAACGGCGTGTCACCGCACGCCCCCCGCTCCCTGTATCATCGTCACAATAACGGCGTGTCACCGCACGCCCCCCGCTCCCTGTATCATCGTCACAATAACGGCGTGTCACCGCACGCCCCCCGCTCCCTGTATCATCGTCACAATAACGGCGTGTCACCGCACCCCCCCCCCCCGCTCCCTGTATCATGGTCACAATAACGGCGTGTCACCGCACGCCCCCCGCTCCCTGTATCATGGTCACAATAACGGCGTGTCACCGCACGCCCCCCGCTCCCTGTATCATCGTCACAATAACGGCGTGTCACCGCACGCCCCCCGCTCCCTGTATCATGGTCACAATAACGGCGTGTCACCGCACGCCCCCCGCTCCCTGTATCATGGTCACAATAACGGCGTGTCACCGCACGCCCCCCGCTCCCTGTATCATGGTCACAATAACGGCGTGTCACCGCACGCCCCCCGCTCCCTGTATCATGGTCACAATAACGGCGTGTCACCGCACGCCCCCCCCCCGCTCCCTGTATCATGGTCACAATAACGGCGTGTCACCGCACGCCCCCCGCTCCCTGTATCATCGTCACAATAACGGCGTGTCACCGCACGCCCCCCCGCTCCCTGTATCATGGTCACAATAACGCGTGTCACCGCACGCCCCCCGCTCCCTGTATCATGGTCACAATAACGGCGTGTCACCGCACGCCCCCCGCTCCCTGTATCATTGTCACAATAACGGCGTGTCACCGCACGCCCCGCGCTCCCTGTATCATGGTCACAATAACGGCGTGTCACCGCACGCCCCCCCCCGCTCCCTGTATCATCGTCACAATAACAGCGTGTCACCGCACGCCCCCCCCGCTCCCTGTATCATCGTCACAATAACGGCGTGTCACCGCACGCCCCCCCCGCTCCCTGTATCATCGTCACAATAACGGCGTGTCACCGCACGCCCCCCCGCTCCCTGTATCATCGTCACAATAACGGCGTGTCACCGCACGCCCCCCGCTCCCTGTATCATGATCACAATAACGGCGTGTCACCGCACGCCCCCCCGCTCCCTGTATCATCGTCACAATAACGGCGTGTCACCGCACGCCCCCCGCTCCCTGTATTATCGTCACAATAACGGCGTGTCACCGCACGCCCCCCGCTCCCTGTATCATGGTCACAATAACGGCGTGTCACCGCACGCCCCCCGCTCCCTGTATCATCGTCACAATAACGGCGTGTCACCGCACGCCCCCCCCGCTCCCTGTATCATGGTCACAATAACGGCGTGTCACCGCACGCCCCCCGCTCCCTGTATCATCGTCACAATAACGGCGTGTCACCGCACGCCCCCCGCTCCCTGTATCATCGTCACAATAACGGCGTGTCACCGCACGCCCCCCGCTCCCTGTATTATCGTCACAATAACGGCGTGTCACCGCACGCCCCCCGCTCCCTGTATCATGGTCACAATAACAGCGTGTCACCGCACGCTCCCCGCTCCCTGTATCATCGTCACAATAACGGCGTGTCACCGCACGCCCCCCCCGCTCCCTGTATCATCGTCACAATAACGGCGTGTCACCGCACGCCCCCCCCGCTCCCTGTATCATCGTCACAATAACGGCGTGTCACCGCACTCCCCTCGCTCCCTGTATCATCGTCACAATAACGGCGTGTCACCGCACGCCCCCCGCTCCCTGTATCATCGTCACAATAACGGCGTGTCACCGCACGCCCCCCCCGCTCCCTGTATCATGGTCACAATAACGGCGTGTCACCGCACGCCCCGCGCTCCCTGTATCATGGTCACAATAACGGCGTGTCACCGCACGCCCCCCCGCTCCCTGTATCATCGTCACAATAACGGCGTGTCACCGCACCCCCCCCCCCGCTCCCTGTATCATGGTCACAATAACGGCGTGTCACCGCACGCCCCCCGCTCCCTGTATCATGGTCACAATAACGGCGTGTCACCGCACGCCCCCCGCTCCCTGTATCATCGTCACAATAACGGCGTGTCACCGCACGCCCCCCCCCCGCTCCCTGTATCATCGTCACAATAACGGCGTGTCACCGCACGCCCCGCGCTCCCTGTATCATCGTCACAATAACGGCGTGTCACCGCACGCCCCCCGCTCCCTGTATCATCGTCACAATAACGGCGTGTCACCGCACGCCCCGCGCTCCCTGTATCATCGTCACAATAACGGCGTGTCACCGCACGCTCCCCGCTCCCTGTATCATGGTCACAATAACGGCGTGTCACCGCACGCCCCCCGCTCCCTGTATCATGGTCACAATAACGGCGTGTCACCGCACGCCCCCCGCTCCCTGTATCATGGTCACAATAACGGCGTGTCACCGCACGCCCCCCGCTCCCTGTATCATGGTCACAATAACGGCGTGTCACCGCACGCCCCCCGCTCCCTGTATCATCGTCACAATAACGGCGTGTCACCGCACGCCCCCCCCCCCGCTCCCTGTATCATGGTCACAATAACGGCGTGTCACCGCACGCCCCCCGCTCCCTGTATCATCGTCACAATAACGGCGTGTCACCGCACGCCCCCCGCTCCCTGTATCATCGTCACAATAACGGCGTGTCACCGCACCCCCCCCCCCCGCTCCCTGTATCATGGTCACAATAACGGCGTGTCACCGCACGCCCCCCGCTCCCTGTATCATCGTCACAATAACGGCGTGTCACCGCACCCCCCCCCCGCTCCCTGTATCATGGTCACAATAACGGCGTGTCACCGCACGCCCCCCGCTCCCTGTATCATCGTCACAATAACGGCGTGTCACCGCACCCCCCCCCCCCGCTCCCTGTATCATCGTCACAATAACGGCGTGTCACCGCACCCCCCCCCCCCGCTCCCTGTATCATGGTCACAATAACGGCGTGTCACCGCACACCCCCCGCTCCCTGTATCATCGTCACAATAACGGCGTGTCACCGCACAGCCCCCGCTCCCTGTATCATCGTCACAATAACGGCGTGTCACCGCACGCCCCCCGCTCCCTGTATCATCGTCACAATAACGGCGTGTCACCGCACGCCCCCCGCTCCCTGTATTATCGTCACAATAACGGCGTGTCACCGCACGCCCCCCCGCTCCCTGTATCATGGTCACAATAACAGCGTGTCACCGCACGCCCCCCGCTCCCTGTATCATCGTCACAATAACGGCGTGTCACCGCACGCCCCCCGCTCCCTGTATCATGGTCACAATAACGGCGTGTCACCGCACGCCCCCCGCTCCCTGTATCATCGTCACAATAACGGCGTGTCACCGCACGCCCCCCGCTCCCTGTATCATCGTCACAATAACGGCGTGTCACCGCACGCCCCCCGCTCCCTGTATCATCGTCACAATAACGGCGTGTCACCACACGCCCCCCACTCCCTGTATCATGGTCACAATAACAGCGTGTCACCGCACGCCCCCCGCTCCCTGTATCATCGTCACAATAACGGCGTGTCACCGCACGCCCCCCGCTCCCTGTATCATCGTCACAATAACGGCGTGTCACCGCACGCTCCCCGCTCCCTGTATCATCGTCACAATAACGGCGTGTCACCGCACGCCCCCCGCTCCCTGTATCATCGTCACAATAACGGCGTGTCACCGCCCCCCCCCGCTCCCTGTATCATGGTCACAATAACGGCGTGTCACCGCACGCCCCCCGCTCCCTGTATCATGGTCACAATAACGGCGTGTCACCGCACACCCCCCGCTCCCTGTATCATCGTCACAATAACGGCGTGTCACCGCACGCCCCCCGCTCCCTGTATCATCGTCACAATAACGGCGTGTCACCGCACGCCCCCCGCTCCCTGTATCATGGTCACAATAACGGCGTGTCACCGCACGCCCCCCGCTCCCTGTATCATCGTCACAATAACGGCGTGTCACCGCACGCCCCCCCCGCTCCCTGTATCATGGTCACAATAACGGCGTGTCACCGCACGCCCCCCGCTCCCTGTATCATGGTCACAATAACGGCGTGTCACCGCACGCCCCCCGCTCCCTGTATCATCGTCACAATAACGGCGTGTCACCGCACGCCCCCCGCTCCCTGTATCATCGTCACAATAACGGCGTGTCACCGCACGCCCCGCGCTCCCTGTATCATCGTCACAATAACGGCGTGTCACCGCACGCCCCCCGCTCCCTGTATCATCGTCACAATAACGGCGTGTCACCGCACGCCCCCCGCTCCCTGTATCATGGTCACAATAACGGCGTGTCACCGCACGCCCCCCGCTCCCTGTATCATCGTCACAATAACGGCGTGTCACCGCACGCCCCCCGCTCCCTGTATCATGGTCACAATAACGGCGTGTCACCGCACGCCCCCCGCTCCCTGTATCATCGTCACAATAACGGCGTGTCACCGCACGCCCCCCGCTCCCTGTATCATCGTCACAATAACGGCGTGTCACCGCACGCCCCGCGCTCCCTGTATCATCGTCACAATAACGGCGTGTCACCGCACGCCCCCCGCTCCCTGTATCATCGTCACAATAACGGCGTGTCACCGCACGCCCCCCCGCTCCCTGTATCATGGTCACAATAACGGCGTGTCACCGCACGCCCCCCGCTCCCTGTATCATCGTCACAATAACGGCGTGTCACCGCACGCCCCCCCCCCGCTCCCTGTATCATGGTCACAATAACGGCGTGTCACCGCACGGCCCCCGCTCCCTGTATCATGGTCACAATAACGGCGTGTCACCGCACGCCCCCCGCTCCCTGTATCATGGTCACAATAACGGCGTGTCACCGCACGCCCCCCCGCTCCCTGTATCATGGTCACAATAACGGCGTGTCACCGCACGCCCCCCGCTCCCTGTATCATCGTCACAATAACGGCGTGTCACCGCACGCCCCCCGCTCCCTGTATCATGGTCACAATAACGGCGTGTCACCGCACGCCCCCCGCTCCCTGTATCATGGTCACAATAACGGCGTGTCACCGCACGCCCCCCGCTCCCTGTATCATCGTCACAATAACGGCGTGTCACCGCACGCCCCCCGCTCCCTGTATCATCGTCACAATAACGGCGTGTCACCGCACGCCCCCCGCTCCCTGTATCATGGTCACAATAACGGCGTGTCACCGCACACCCCCCGCTCCCTGTATCATGGTCACAATAACGGCGTGTCACCGCACGCCCCCCGCTCCCTGTATCATGGTCACAATAACGGCGTGTCACCGCACGCCCCCCGCTCCCTGTATCATCGTCACAATAACGGCGTGTCACCGCACGCCCCCCGCTCCCTGTATCATCGTCACAATAACGGCGTGTCACCGCACGCCCCCCGCTCCCTGTATCATCGTCACAATAACGGCGTGTCACCGCACGCCCCCCCCCCCGCTCCCTGTATCATCGTCACAATAACAGCGTGTCACCGCACGCCCCCCGCTCCCTGTATCATGGTCACAATAACGGCGTGTCACCGCACGCCCCCCCCCCCGCTCCCTGTATCATCGTCACAATAACGGCGTGTCACCGCACCCCCCCCGCTCCCTGTATCATCGTCACAATAACAGCGTGTCACCGCACGCCCCCCGCTCCCTGTATCATCGTCACAATAACGGCGTGTCACCACACGCCCCCCGCTCCCTGTATCATGGTCACAATAACGGCGTGTCACCGCACGCCCCCCGCTCCCTGTATCATCGTCACAATAACGGCGTGTCACCGCACGCCCCCCCGCTCCCTGTATCATGGTCACAATAACGGCGTGTCACCGCACGCCCCCCGCTCCCTGTATCATCGTCACAATAACGGCGTGTCACCGCACGCCCCCCCCCCCCGCTCCCTGTATCATCGTCACAATAACAGCGTGTCACCGCACGCCCCCCGCTCCCTGTATCATCGTCACAATAACGGCGTGTCACCGCACGCCCCCCGCTCCCTGTATCATCGTCACAATAACGGCGTGTCACCGCACGCCCCCCGCTCCCTGTATCATGGTCACAATAACGGCGTGTCACCGCACGCCCCCCGCTCCCTGTATCATGGTCACAATAACAGCGTGTCACCGCACGCCCCCCACTCCCTGTATCATCGTCACAATAACGGCGTGTCACCGCACGCCCCCCGCTCCCTGTATCATGGTCACAATAACGGCGTGTCACCGCACCCCCCCGCTCCCTGTATCATCGTCACAATAACGGCGTGTCACCGCACGCCCCCCGCTCCCTGTATCATCGTCACAATAACGGCGTGTCACCGCACGCCCCCCGCTCCCTGTATCATCGTCACAATAACGGCGTGTCACCGCACGCTCCCCGCTCCCTCTATCATCGTCACAATAACGGCGTGTCACCGCACGCCCCCCCGCTCCCTGTATCATCGTCACAATAACGGCGTGTCACCGCACGCCCCCCGCTCCCTGTATCATCGTCACAATAACGGCGTGTCACCGCACGCTCCCCGCTCCCTCTATCATCGTCACAATAACGGCGTGTCACCGCACGCCCCCCGCTCCCTGTATCATGGTCACAATAACGGCGTGTCACCGCACGCCCCCCGCTCCCTGTATCATGGTCACAATAACGGCGTGTCACCGCACGCCCCCCGCTCCCTGTATCATCGTCACAATAACGGCGTGTCACCACACGCCCCCCGCTCCCTGTATCATGGTCACAATAACGGCGTGTCACCGCACGCCCCCCCGCTCCCTGTATCATGGTCACAATAACGGCGTGTCACCGCACCCCCCCCCCCCCCGCTCCCTGTATCATGGTCACAATAACAGCGTGTCACCGCACGCCCCCCGCTCCCTGTATCATGGTCACAATAACGGCGTGTCACCGCACGCCCCCCCCCGCTCCCTGTATCATGGTCACAATAACGGCGTGTCACCGCACGCCCCCCCCGCTCCCTGTATCATGGTCACAATAACGGCGTGTCACCGCACGCCCCCCGCTCCCTGTATCATCGTCACAATAACGGCGTGTCACCGCACGCCCCCCGCTCCCTGTATCATCGTCACAATAACGGCGTGTCACCGCACGCCCCCCGCTCCCTGTATCATCGTCACAATAACGGCGTGTCACCGCACGCCCCCCGCTCCCTGTATCATCGTCACAATAACGGCGTGTCACCGCACGCTCCCCGCTCCCTCTATCATCGTCACAATAACGGCGTGTCACCGCACGCCCCCCGCTCCCTGTATCATCGTCACAATAACGGCGTGTCACCGCACGCCCCCCGCTCCCTGTATCATGGTCACAATAACGGCGTGTCACCGCACGCCCCCCGCTCCCTGTATCATGGTCACAATAACGGCGTGTCACCGCACACCCCCCGCTCCCTGTATCATCGTCACAATAACGGCGTGTCACCGCACGCCCCCCGCTCCCTGTATCATCGTCACAATAACGGCGTGTCACCGCACGCCCCCCGCTCCCTGTATCATCGTCACAATAACGGCGTGTCACCGCACGCCCCCCCCGCTCCCTGTATCATCGTCACAATAACGGCGTGTCACCGCCCCCCCCGCTCCCTGTATCATCGTCACAATAACGGCGTGTCACCGCACGCCCCCCGCTCCCTGTATCATCGTCACAATAACGGCGTGTCACCGCACGCCCCCCGCTCCCTGTATCATGGTCACAATAACGGCGTGTCACCGCACGCCCCCCGCTCCCTGTATCATGGTCACAATAACGGCGTGTCACCGCACGCCCCCCGCTCCCTGTATCATGGTCACAATAACGGCGTGTCACCGCACGCTCCCCGCTCCCTGTATCATCGTCACAATAACGGCGTGTCACCGCACGCCCCCCCCCGCTCCCTGTATCATGGTCACAATAACGGCGTGTCACCGCACGCCCCCCGCTCCCTGTATCATCGTCACAATAACGGCGTGTCACCACACGCCCCCCGCTCCCTGTATCATGGTCACAATAACGGCGTGTCACCGCACGCCCCCCGCTCCCTGTATCATGGTCACAATAACGGCGTGTCACCGCACGCCCCCCGCTCCCTGTATCATGGTCACAATAACGGCGTGTCACCGCACGCCCCCCGCTCCCTGTATCATCGTCACAATAACGGCGTGTCACCGCACGCCCCCCCCCCCGCTCCCTGTATCATGGTCACAATAACGGCGTGTCACCGCACACCCCCCCCCCCGCTCCCTGTATCATCGTCACAATAACGGCGTGTCACCGCACGCCCCCCGCTCCCTGTATCATCGTCACAATAACGGCGTGTCACCGCACACCCCCCGCTCCCTGTATCATGGTCACAATAACGGCGTGTCACCGCACGCCCCCCGCTCCCTGTATCATCGTCACAATAACGGCGTGTCACCGCACGCCCCCCGCTCCCTGTATCATCGTCACAATAACGGCGTGTCACCGCACACCCCCCGCTCCCTGTATCATCGTCACAATAACGGCGTGTCACCGCACGCCCCCCGCTCCCTGTATCATCGTCACAATAACGGCGTGTCACCGCACGCCCCCCCGCTCCCTGTATCATCGTCACAATAACGGCGTGTCACCGCACACCCCCCGCTCCCTGTATCATGGTCACAATAACGGCGTGTCACCGCACGCCCCCCGCTCCCTGTATCATGGTCACAATAACGGCGTGTCACCGCACGCCCCGCGCTCCCTGTATCATCGTCACAATAACAGCGTGTCACCGCACGCCCCCCGCTCCCTGTATCATCGTCACAATAACGGCGTGTCACCGCACGCCCCCCGCTCCCTGTATCATCGTCACAATAACGGCGTGTCACCGCACACCCCCCGCTCCCTGTATCATCGTCACAATAACGGCGTGTCACCGCACGCCCCCCGCTCCCTGTATCATCGTCACAATAACGGCGTGTCACCGCACACCCCCCGCTCCCTGTATCATGGTCACAATAACGGCGTGTCACCGCACGCCCCCCGCTCCCTGTATCATGGTCACAATAACGGCGTGTCACCGCACGCCCCGCGCTCCCTGTATCATCGTCACAATAACAGCGTGTCACCGCACGCCCCCCGCTCCCTGTATCATGGTCACAATAACGGCGTGTCACCGCACGCCCCCCGCTCCCTGTATCATGGTCACAATAACGGCGTGTCACCGCACGCCCCCCGCTCCCTGTATCATGGTCACAATAACGGCGTGTCACCGCACGCCCCCCGCTCCCTGTATCATGGTCACAATAACGGCGTGTCACCGCACGCCCCCCGCTCCCTGTATCATCGTCACAATAACGGCGTGTCACCGCACGCCCCCCCCCCGCTCCCTGTATCATGGTCACAATAACGGCGTGTCACCGCACACCCCCCCCCCCGCTCCCTGTATCATCGTCACAATAACGGCGTGTCACCGCACGCCCCCCGCTCCCTGTATCATCGTCACAATAACGGCGTGTCACCGCACGCCCCCCGCTCCCTGTATCATGGTCACAATAACGGCGTGTCACCACACGCCCCCCGCTCCCTGTATCATGGTCACAATAACGGCGTGTCACCGCACGCCCCCCGCTCCCTGTATCATGGTCACAATAACGGCGTGTCACCGCACGCCCCCCGCTCCCTGTATCATGGTCACAATAACGGCGTGTCACCGCACGCCCCCCGCTCCCTGTATCATGGTCACAATAACGGCGTGTCACCGCACGCCCCGCGCTCCCTGTATCATGGTCACAATAACGGCGTGTCACCGCACGCCCCGCGCTCCCTGTATCATGGTCACAATAACGGCGTGTCACCGCACGCCCCCCCCCGCTCCCTCTATCATCGTCACAATAACGGCGTGTCACCGCACACCCCCCCCCCGCTCCCTGTATCATGGTCACAATAACGGCGTGTCACCGCACGGCCCCCGCTCCCTGTATCATGGTCACAATAACGGCGTGTCACCGCACGCCCCCCCGCTCCCTGTATCATGGTCACAATAACGGCGTGTCACCGCACGCCCCGCGCTCCCTGTATCATGGTCACAATAACGGCGTGTCACCACACACCCCCCCCCCCCGCTCCCTGTATCATGGTCACAATAACGGCGTGTCACCGCACGGCCCCCCCGCTCCCTGTATCATGGTCACAATAACGGCGTGTCACCACACACCCCCCCCCCCGCTCCCTGTATCATGGTCACAATAACGGCGTGTCACCGCACGCCCCCCGCTCCCTGTATCATGGTCACAATAACGGCGTGTCACCGCACGGCCCCCGCTCCCTGTATCATGGTCACAATAACGGCGTGTCACCGCACGCCCCCCGCTCCCTGTATCATGGTCACAATAACGGCGTGTCACCGCACGCCCCGCGCTCCCTGTATCATGGTCACAATAACGGCGTGTCACCACACACCCCCCCCCCCCGCTCCCTGTATCATGGTCACAATAACGGCGTGTCACCGCACGGCCCCCCCGCTCCCTGTATCATGGTCACAATAACGGCGTGTCACCACACACCCCCCCCCCCGCTCCCTGTATCATGGTCACAATAACGGCGTGTCACCGCACGCCCCCCGCTCCCTGTATCATGGTCACAATAACGGCGTGTCACCGCACGCCCCCCGCTCCCTGTATCATGGTCACAATAACGGCGTGTCACCGCACGCCCCGCGCTCCCTGTTTCGGTGATTGAACACCTGGCCTCTCGCTTCCATCCCGCGGGATAACGCGCGGGTTTCCTGGATGTTATTATGCATCGAGCCTCCTGTGTCAGCCACAAACCTGCAAATTGCTTTGCAGTAAATTATTTATTTGCAAATTGTCAGCAGCAAAATAAATTTGTACAACAAAGATTTTATACTACGACACTACCCAAACCCCCCTCCCCTCCCGCCCCCCCCGCCCTCTCCCCCCCCCACCCTCTCCCCCCCCCCACCCCCACACACACAATGATCACACACGGTATATTCAGCGCAGGGTCTGTCTTTTCTTCTACGTCTCTACCAAGAAGGTGGCATTCTTATTTACCAGTTACGAAATAGCCAGCACAGCCATTCCCTCTATATAAGCGACACTCACACACTATACACAGATTGTGTGAAGAGCTACAACAAAGAAAAGAAAGGGAAGAGTCACTGAAGAAAGCAGAAAAGGTCCTACACCTATCTCTCTCTATCTCAATGTCTTGTACAGCGCACACACCGAGCGAGCCACGCGTGTCTTGCCATGAGACACTATACCTGTAGCGTGTCTCTATCTCCAGGCACTTCCCTGTATTTCATCCTGAATTAATCACTGGCATTTTCTCTCTAACTTGGGACAACGCTTCTCATCTATTCCTTTTGTCACAAAATCTATCACGTGAGACGACCACGAATCCGTGATCTCTCCTACATTCAATTCATCACCACGCTTTACTTCAGCAATGTAACCCCTCCATCACTCCGTTGGTGGTTTTAAAACAACACTTGGCTGATAGGAAGCCAACTTCTTCTTACTCCACGTAACTTACGTTGTGATCCTTCAGCTCCGTGTCTATCAGCTACAAACATTAATATGTATTTTGTTGCTTCTATCCCTTTTGCTCCGGTGGCCAAGTAATAACATAAGTAATAATATATATCTTACACTCAAAAATGGTCACGCAAAGTCCATATCTGAAGTAAAATACTCTAGATCAGCAGTGACCAACCAAGGATCCAGTCCTCGGGCCACTTACAGGTGACGTTTTAAGGATATCCCTGCTTCAGCACAGGTGGCTCAATCAGTGGCTCAGTGATAAACTGAGCCACCTGTGCTGAAGCAGGGATATCTATAAAACGTGACCTGTTGGTGGCCCTTGGGGACTGGAGTTGGCCACTGCTGATCTTGGTGGTCCTACTCTTGAAATAGTGACTTTACAAATATGTCTGCCCGCTGCTGTCGATGAGCTCCCTGCCATCCTGATGCCTGCCCATGTCTGCCCGCTGCTGTCGGTGAGCTCCCTGCCATCCTGATGCCTGCCCATGTCTGCCCGCTGCTGTCGGTGAGCTCCCTGCCCATCCTGATGCCTGCCCCTTCTTGGAACTTGTCCATGTTGGCAATAGCGTTCAGTACTACTATACATAGTTACTTTTGAGTGAGCGCTTCTCATTTATTCAAAGACTTACGCAATCCCAACATCATTGCCACTAAAGCAGTGCCACTAGGGCAGTGCCACTAAAGCAATGCCACTAAAGTTACAATGTTCTGCTAATGAAAAGGTACAACGATCTGTAGGTTATGTTACTTCAGCCGTTACGTATCTTTCCAGTGAAGGGATAGGTGAAATAAGGTGCTCTTAAAGTGTACTATGCATAGGAAGGAGGGGAGATACACTCTGGGTAATAAAACATTGATTAATGTGACACTGAGTGTAAAGCAATGGGGCACCAGATACCCTGAAGGTTGGGGTAGGCAGTCCAGAGACAGCCCCCCCCTACCTCATTGGGTTTGGCCCTAGGTACTCACAGTATTGACTGGTCACCAGAGTCTCCCCTCCACCGCGTGCTGCTGAAATGAAATGGCGTCCAGCAATGTAGAAAAGAGTGCAGCGCACCGCGATCCAAATGAAGAACAGGTCTGGCAAAAGGTGTCTTTAATGAGGAATCATAAAAGCAAGGGATGCAACCCTTCTACGCGTTTCGTGCTTGGCACTTTATCAAGATCTTCATTTGGATCGCGGTGCGCTGCACTCTTTTCTACAGTGAAGGGATAGATTTGCATGACTGGAAATTACACAAATTTATTTGTTTTTCAAATATTTCACTAGGAAGAAAAATACATTGAGAGTTACCTCCTCGTTTCAAGTATGTCCCCTTCCCGTTCCGTTGTGCCAGTCATGTAATACCATTAGATCCCCTCCCAGCAGTTGGAATAATGGCGGTGAGACACTGACGGGGTATCCCGGCTCCCTTCTGTGTCACCGTTACTTTGTCACCTTAAGCTTTAGGAATATTTCTTATCACAACCTGGCGGAGGTTGAATTGATTTCTTCAAACCGGCAGAAATCCGACTCCAGCATGAAAAAGACATAAGCATGAGATGGGTCACATGCGGTCAGACAGCGGTCAGACAGATACCCAGACTCGTTTAGAATGGTCCAAGAGGAAGAAGAGAATGGGGCACTGACCGTCACTTTGATAGACTACTTAAGAGCTGAACATTCATGAGGTCCCTCAAGGGAAGAAGTTCCAGACTGTGATAGGAAAATGCAACCTCCTAAGGCAGTAGACAGCTGTTATCAGGGTCGGTATAGTGACTAGCTGTTATCAGGGTCGGTACAGTAGCTGTTATCAGGGTCGGTACAGTGGCTGTTATCAGAGTCGGTACAGTGGCTGTTATCAGGGTCGGTACAGTGGCTGTTATCAGGGTCGGTACAGTGGCTGTTATCAGGGTCGGTACAGTGACTAGCTGTTATCAGGGTCGGTACAGTGACTAGCTGTTATCAGGGTCGGTATAGTGACTGTTATCAGGGTCGGTGTAGTGGCTAGCTGTTATCAGGGTCGGTGTAGTGGCTAGCTGTTATCAGGGTCGGTACAGTGGCTGTTATCAGGGTCGGTACAGTGGCTGTTATCAGGGTCGGTACAGTGGCTGTTATCAGGGTCGGTGTAGTGGCTGTTCTCAGGGTCGGTACAGTGGCTGTTATCAGGGTCGGTGTAGTGGCTGTTATCAGGGTCGGTGTAGTGGCTGTTATCAGGGTCGGTGTAGTGGCTGTTATCAGGGTCGGTGTAGTGGCTGTTATCAGGGTCGGTGTAGTGGCTGTTATCAGGGTCGGTACAGTGGCTGGCTGTTATCAGGGTCGGTGTAGTGGCTGTTATCAGGGTCGGTGTAGTGGCTGTTATCAGAGTCGGTACAGTGGCTGTTATCAGGGTCGGTACAGTGGCTAGCTGTTATCAGGGTCGGTACAGTGGCTAGCTGTTATCAGGATCGGTGTAGTGGCTATTATCAGGGTCGGTGTAGTGGCTGTTATCAGGGTCGGTGTAGTGGCTGTTATCAGAGTCGGTACAGTGGCTGTGATTAGGGTCGGTAAAGTGGCTAGGTGTTATCAGGATCGGTGTAGTGGCTGTTATCAGGGTCGGTACAGTGGCTGTTATCAGGGTCGGTACAGTGGCTGTTATCAGAGTCGGTACAGTGGCTGTTATCAGGGTCGGTACAGTGGCTAGCTGTTATCAGGGTCAGTGTAGTGGCTGTTATCAGGGTCGGTACAGTGGCTAGCTGTTATCAGGGTCGGTACAGTGGCTGTTATCAGGGTCGGTACAGTGGCTGTTATCAGGGTCGGTGTAGTGGCTGTTATCAGGGTCGGTACAGTGGCTGTTATCAGGGTCGGTACAGTGGCTGTTATCAGGGTCGGTGTAGTGGCTGTTATCAGGGTCGGTACAGTGGCTGTTATCAGGGTCGGTACAGTGGCTGTTATCAGGGTCGGTACAGTGGCTAGCTGTTATCAGGGTCGGTACAGTGGCTAGCTGTTATCAGAGTCGGTACAGTGGCTGTTATCAGGGTCGGTACAGTGGCTGTTATCAGGGTCGGTACAGTGGCTGTTATCAGGGTCGGTACAGTGGCTGTTATCAGGGTCGGTACAGTGGCTAGCTGTTATCAGGGTCGGTGTAGTGGCTGTTATCAGGGTCGGTACAGTGGCTGTTATCAGAGTCGGTACAGTGGCTGTTATCAGGGTCGGTACAGTGGCTGTTATCAGGGTCGGTACAGTGGCTGTTATCAGGGTCGGTACAGTGGCTGTTATCAGGGTCGGTACAGTGGCTAGCTGTTATCAGAGTCGGTACAGTGGCTGTTATCAGGGTCGGTACAGTGGCTGTTATCAGGGTCGGTACAGTGGCTGTTATCAGGGTCGGTACAGTGGCTGTTATCAGGGTCGGTACAGTGGCTAGCTGTTATCAGGGTCGGTGTAGTGGCTGTTATCAGGGTCGGTACAGTGGCTGTTATCAGAGTCGGTACAGTGGCTGTTATCAGGGTCGGTACAGTGGCTGTTATCAGGGTCGGTACAGTGGCTGTTATCAGGGTTGGTACAGTGGCTAGCTGTTATCAGGGTCGGTGTAGTGGCTGTTATCAGGGTCGGTACAGTGGCTAGCTGTTATCAGGGTCGGTACAGTGGCTGTTATCAGGGTCGGTACAGTGGCTGTTATCAGGGTCGGTACAGTGGCTAGCTGTTATCAGGGTTGGTACAGTGGCTGTTATCAGGGTCGGTACAGTGGCTGTTATCAGGGTCGGTGTAGTGGCTGTTATCAGGGTCGGTACAGTGGCTGTTATCAGGGTCGGTACAGTGGCTGTTATTAGGGTCGGTACAGTGGCTGTTATCAGGGTCGGTACAGTGGCTGTTATCAGGGTCGGTACAGTGGCTGTTATCAGGGTCGGTACAGTGGTAGCTGTTATCAGAGTCGGTACAGTGGCTGTTATCAGGGTCGGTACAGTGCCTCACCCGTATAATTCCTTTTTAACCAGTTACATTTCGTGGAATCTTTGCAAAGTCACTTTCTCCCCCGAGCTGAAGGTTCGGTTCTGAACGGACTTTCAGTTGTAGTTGATTTCACTTTTAGTGTTGGATTCATGTCTCTACAAGCAGGAACAGGAACCAAAGATGTTTCATTGGTTACATGGAGCCGACTGACACCTTTAGAAAAATACACATATAAGTATTTTTTAACATTTTCTTTAAACATTTCACATTTCTTTGGGAAACAAACACATGGGGAAGTTTGTACAGCCTTTATCTGATGTCCTCTGGTGATAAAGCTGGTTGTCAGTCCCCAGGTGAAGGGTGTTTTTAATCTCTCCACTCCTTGGAAATAATTATGAAGCTGACATCAGTCACACAGATAAACTCACCTGTAAGTGGCAGATATACTCAAATCCAGCGTCTCCGGCGAAAAGCAACATTTTTACAAGATAGATAGAAGTCAAAACTTTCACTTTAAAGCAGCTGTAAGGGTTAACTTAAAAGAAAACAATCTTTTTTATTACAGGGTTGAAGTAGGGGTTTCTGGAGCTGAACCCCGTTAATTTCAGCTCTGGGGACCCCCTGCTTCCAGAAATACTGGTATCTCTACGACGTTTAAAAGTGCAGGTCATGCGGTCAATAGGAAGCCGCACTGGGTGACATCACGGCTTCCTATTGGCCCGCGGGACGTTTCATCCGCCATTAGATTAGGCACACCGTTTCTCTGCCTGCTACGGAGGTAAGTATTTCTGGATGCAGGGGGTCCCCAGAGCTGAAATGTATGGGGACATTAATTCAGATAGCCCCAGAGACCCCCTGCTTCAAACCTGTAATAAAAAAAATGATATATACTGTATATATTTTTTAATTAACCCGTATTTCTGCTTTAAGGCTAATTGAAGCCAGTTAATATGTTTCACCTCTACGTTGTCCCTTTAAGCTCCTTAAGTGTTCCACGGGCCCCTGCAGCACAGAAATGGTTAAAAAATGTCCATCGCCCCCCAAAACTGACCTACGCTGAAGGTGAGCTGAATGTGTAATGCAGATTATACACTTTGTCTTTCCCCGCTCTGTTTGATTCTATTTAAATGTTTGTGTGAGTAGGCCCGAGCCTGCAGTAGAGTGATCACGTGGCAGCCTGTGCTGCTTATTCACATTTGCTCCAATACTGGGCCGCACATAACTGTTTCATAAGCAGACACAGAGATGCCGTCTTAGCAGGAACCTCTCAGTTGAGGGTGTTTTGATGTCACAGAATGGGAACAGCTTAGCAGCCCGGGAAACTTCAGGAATAAAACACAGTTTCACGGAGCATGGAATCAGTCGAGAGGCTAAATACAGTTTATGTAATATATGTAATATACAGTAGGGTTGTGAAGTAATCTTCCACAATAAATGTGCAGGTGAGGGGCAGGTGTGGACTCCGTCACCGTTCCGATGTTGCCCACGTTTTGCAGGGCTTTCACTGGGGCAGTTACCTGACTCTTCTGTGTCTCCCTGGCTAGAACACATACACTAATGCGGACAAGCTGCTGGAAGCGGCAGAGCAGCTGGCGCAGACGGGGGAGTGCGACCCAGAGGAGATCTACAAGGCAGCCCGGCACCTGGAGGTCCGCATCCAGGACTTTGTGCGCCGGGTGGAGCAGCGGAAACTTCTCCTGGACATGTCTGTCTCCTTCCACAGCCACACCAAGGAGGTAGGAGGGATCTGGTGGGATCTGGTGGGATCTGGAGCTCCCTGTGCTGAACATCAGTCACTAGAGTCCTGTCCCCAGAGGAGAAATCCTGTCTCCCCCAGTGTATTTATATTCTACTGCTTTTCATAAAGTAAGAACCCTTAATTGTATATTCCATCTTCAAATCTGGTCACCACTCTCTCTCTGTCACAGTCTCTGTCACTGTCTCTCTCTGTCACTGTCTCTGTCACTGTCTCTCTCTGTCACTTTCTCTCTCTGTCACTGTCTCTCTTTGTCACTGTCTCTCTCTGTCACTGTCTCTCTCTGTCACTGTCTCTCTCTGTCACTGTCTCTCTCTGTCACTGTCTCTCTCTGTCACTGTCTCTCTCTGTCACTGTCTCTCTCTGTCACAGTCTTTCTCTTTCACAGTCTCTTTCAGTCTCTTTCTTTCACTGTCTCTCTCTTTCTCTGTCTGTCTCTTTCTGTCCCTCAAATATTTTCACCTGAAAGCTAGATTTACGATACATTATTGTTGTTATCATTTAGTTCCATAATAAGTTCCCAGTTTCCGCCAGTGCTGGGTTTTTAACATTAGGATGAAACGTTTAACACCTGGACTTTGTCAGTCTGTCCTGATTCATCTTCGATATCTCACGGGAAACCTCCAGCGTTTACACCTCCCACCTCAGTGTAACCGCCCGTAGTGGCTGGAAACTAGCGATGGGGGCATTTTTGGGGCACATTGGGATCCGCAGTGAATCGGACGGTTCCTGTGGTCTGCGGATTTCAGTGGATCAATCGAAAAAGGGCGATTCGCGTTTTTTTAAATTATTATTATCAATACATTCCGCAGATTCCGCAATCTGATTTGAAGAATCCGCCATCGGATTGTATCCAAGGGCGGATTTTGATGAATCCGCGCAGATTAAAACTGCCCAAGTCTGTTTGCGGATTTGGGGGGGAATGCGAGACAATCCGGGTAAACGGAATTGTCGGATTCACCCATCTCTACTGAATATGGAGACTACTCATGACTCCCAATGTACTGCAGGCTCTCTGATATTACACATTAAACTGCCTCTGGACCCAGTGAAGAAATACAGTCTCAATGATGTTCATTTATAGCATTAATTTGTATAGTAGAATGATAATTGAGTAATATGTGTGAGAATAGTGCGTATAGCCTGTCTTACATTAGATAAGTGGCAATATGTAGTGAATATGATGACATATGCAACATTAAGACAGAATATGCATATAGGGTACCATGTTCTACTGGTAAAAACGTCCTTACACAGAATGAGCGTTAACGTCCGTGCAGAAACTGCACAGAAAGAAAGTCAGATAGTGTGATTGAGAGCCAGGCATTAATAATAGCTTGTCATTGCCAGATACTGTTTCAATAACTTTGCTAATTTTAGTTGATAGCTTTAAGCTGTGAAATTAGATTTCATTATGCTTAACTCAAGTGGAATAATTGGGACATTATTACTTTCAGGACTTTTAATTTAATGAGACTTAGTTGCCAAGCTATAGAAAAGGAAAACTGAAGGTCACAGAATTGCCATCTCACGACAAGAGGCAAAAACAATACATGGGGGGAATGGGTGAGTCTCAGGTGGGTCTGAGTCACATAATCATTGGGTCATATGATGATAAAGGCAGGTGCAGGTCACATGATTGTAGTGTGCTAGCACTAGGTTGAGTTCACCATGATAACCATGTCTAACATGGTACAAAACTCTCAGGTAACAGATCAGTGTCTGCACATTACTTATCGGGTTTAAAGACTCGGAAAGATGCACGTTCCTGAAACTTACTACATACCAGAGGAGTGACAGTAATGGGATCTGCCACTAAAAACAGCCCTGATGCCCACACACACACACCTTGTTCTTTTTTGGGGTTTAAGATTCTGTGTAGTTGCTTGTTTTCACATATCTTCTAAATATCAGCACGAATTCTCCCAGAAATAAATAGCACTAGAAATAAATAGCATTTTCTCCTGCGAAAATAGATGTTAGGATTTCAAATTTTACATACAGGCTCTCATGTGGAGAGCACTGACGCAACCCGTGAAGATGGTGTCTCTCTATGTATTTGAGAAATTAAGTCATGAGTGTTTCTATATTCAGTCAGACTTTTAAACGTCAGAAGAAAAAGTTTTTTTTCCCCTTAAGTCATAAATGTCACCCGAGTATCTGATTTACAGCAGGATTGGGTGTAATGTGTGTTTCAATGCAAGAAGGTCTGGACATAAATGTTGGAATGTTTGAATAGAAAATCAGAATCTAACAAAGGTATGTTTTGGGCTCAGAACACTGGTATTCTATTCTGCTCCAGTGACCTCTCTGGGACAGGACCTATGACATATGGTAACATACTGTATAGGGGTTTCTGTTTGTTTTATCCATTTTAAGAAACTGTTCTGCAGTTATTGTAACTATGTTCTTGCAACTTTAATAAGTGATGCTTTGGGCTCTGATTGAACTGGTTGCACGCTTTGTAGAGAGTAAAGTAAATGTTTGGACACATTTTTCTACAACACATTGTTGTGTGTTAAGTGCATAGTTTTTCTTCAATAAATAGGGACCTCAGACCCTGGCAGATATATATAATAACATATTTTTGCGTATTTCTTGGGTGGTGAAGGGCTATATATGATTGCAATTGAGTAAGGGGTTAATATTAACTCATTGATAGTACCTTGATAGAGAAAGGTGAGTTGGCTGGAGTAGCCGTGTGTATTAACCCTGGTTGCATATCTAAGTCCAATGCTCACTTGTGTGCTGTTTGTGACACGTGGCATATAGGGACGGATTAAAGGGGGATATTATTCATTTGAGGGACCTTTGTGGATGGTGGAAAGTGGGACAGCTTGCGAGCTGTGTATTAACCCTTGTCCCGCAGGCAGGTCACGTGTCCACAAGTGTGCCATACGTGACCAAAATGTTTAATTGTGAATCGAATTTTGTTCTAAACACCTCAAAGAATTTGCAGCTTGAATTTTGACACATCTGTCCATCTGAGTATCACTCATTGTACAGCAGCCTCACTTACTGGAAGGCAGCGTTACTCACTTAGAGTTACTCTTCGTGGTCCAACAGTAATGGTGTTCGGGGTACAGGGTACTTTTTTAATGTTCATATGCAGCGTTTCACTGCTTTTTTATTTTAAAACTTACAATTCCACATTGTTGTCCTTCAGCTTTATTTTTTCATATATACAGCTTTATACAGTCCAAAAAGGTTTGCTCAAATATAGAGAGAACTTAAAAAAAACACTCAAGCACAGCACCACTGATTTTTAAACTACTTTTACCACTGGTCTTAATTCTTGGCAAGACTTTGCCCTTGATTAGATGAGTCTCACTGTCCATGTCGGGGTTCTTTTGAAGGTTGAAATCATGTGAAATGTTACATTTCTGGATACGTGTACCCTGACTTGCACAAAGAATGAGATACCCGCAGTGAGATACGTGGCTGCTTTCTCATCGCTGTGTCTGTCCTGCGGTTCTCAGCTCTGGACGTGGATGGAAGATCTGCAGAAGGAGCTGCTGGAAGATGTGTGTGCTGACTCTGTGGATTCAGTTCAGGAGCTCATCAAACAATTCCAACAGCAGCAAACGGCCACGCTAGATGCTACCCTCAATGTTATCAAAGAGGGAGAAGACCTCATTCAGCAACTCAGGTAAGGCTGATCTCTGGGAACACACAACTTAAGGATTTATAGGCCATTGAGCTTGCAGTCTAAGGGTCATAAAGCTACTTTTTCAAGGTCAAAGTTACCAAGCACTGGGAATGGTACTAGAACACCCACAACAAAGACAAGTGTTTTTGCCATAAATCCTGCTTTAACTCTCTGGGGTCTACATATGAAGGCAAAAGTGGTGCAATTGTGGGGCAATAAACTGCACCAGGCGTATCAAAGAAATAAAACCCTTTTCCCAGTGAGATTCCTCTCTCTGATAGATGGGATCTGTTTTTGCAGCAGGGAGATTTGCAGAATTAGACCGAATTTATTCCAGTCCCCGCCAACGGAAAGGGATTTTTATAAACTCAAATGTATCTCTGCAGCTACTGAGATTGGACCTGATCTGTAACAAGAGCAGAACACTAGGAAATAATCTGTTTAATACGTTTTACAGGTGAAATCCCTGGTATTGTATTTAAAAAAATGTTTTTCTTTTAATTCAGTAAAACATTTAAGGCCCTGTTTACTAAGTGGCGCTGAGCCGTAAAGCACATTACTGTTTGTTCTCATCAGTGTGCCTTGTGGTGCCTTATTGCCTCCCACAGCTCAGTAATTATGGCCCTTAATACTCTGTACAATTATTTAAATCGTAGTTGATTACGTGTCACCGTGGCGATATCTGCTTGTGGTTGTTACATTATTGGGGATACGGGAATGACGTTTCCTCCCCATAAACTTTTTGGGAGGTGAGATGTGCTAGTCTTTGTTGTGGCCTCTCTCTGCAGGGACTCTGCACTGTCCAGCAATAAGGCCCCACACAACAGTTCCATCAGTCACATAGAATCGGTGCTGCAGCAGCTGGACGAGGCGCAGGTGCAGATGGAGGAGCTGTTCCACGAGAGGAAGATAAAGCTGGACATCTTCCTGCAGCTGCGGATCTTTGAGCAGTACACCATCGAGGTGAGTGACGAGAGGGAGAGAGGGGGACGGAGAGGGAGACAGAGAGGGGGACAGAGAGGGACAGAGAGAGAGAGGGAGAGACAGAGCCAGAGAGAGAGGGAGAGACAGAGCCAGAGAGAGACACGGAGAGAGAGGGAGAGAGCCGGAGAGAGAGGGAGAGAGCCAGTGAGAGACACGGAGAGAGCCAGTGAGAGACACGGAGAGAGCCAGTGAGAGACACGGAGAGAGAGGGAGAGAGCCGGAGAGAGAGGGAGAGACAGAGCCAGAGAGAGACACGGAGAGAGAGGGAGAGAGCCAGTGAGAGACACGGAGAGAGAGGGAGAGAGCCGGAGAGAGAGGGAGAGACAGAGCCAGAGAGAGACACGGAGAGAGAGGGAGAGAGACACGGAGAGAGAGGGAGAGAGCCGGAGAGAGAGGGAGAGACACGGAGAGAGCCAGTGAGAGACACGGAGAGAGAGGGAGAGAGCCAGTGAGAGACACGGAGAGAGAGGGAGAGAGCCAGTGAGAGACACGGAGAGAGCCAGTGAGAGACACGGAGAGAGAGGGAGAGACAGAGAGAGAACTGCCCCGGTCCGTGCTTCCATCTCTGGAACCCACACATTGCAAGGTCCAGAAACAGACATCCAAACCGGCAAGAGACAGTATACAGTCCGAGTGCGGTCACCTCCTTCCTTCCGTGTATAAGGGAGAAGGAGTGAACTAGTGGGAGAAGCCACGGACTAGTGGGAGAAGCCACGGACTAGTGGGAGAAGCCACGGACTAGTGGGAGAAGCCACTGGCATATGCAGTGCAGCACAAAGTGTCCTAGGCACCACTATTACACAAAGGAAAACACATCCACATAGGAACCAATCTGCCCGGAGAACAGCAGGACACGCGCGGACACGCGCGGACACACGCACGATGTAACTCACACAGTGTACCTGGAACGCTTTGTAATTGTTATCCCTTTTAGTGCAGATGTAAAGTGCTTTTTGCCAGACGTAAAGCTGTGCGAGTTCTCCATAAATAAAGCCACGCTGCAGAAAAGATCGCTGATGCTGTTTTTGGCTCCTTGTTGTATTACACTCGGAAGATAATGAGCCTAATATATCTTTAATGTTAGGAGGACAGAATCCGAGTATAGCGGAGGCCCCTATATATAGTATCTGTGTGCATACTCAGCACCGATACCCAAGGAAGGCCCCTATATACAGTATCTGTGTGCAAACTCAGCACAGATACCCAGCGGAGGCCCCTATATAGAGTATCTGTGTGGATACTCAGCACCGATACCCAGCGGAGGCCCCTATATACAGTATCTGTGTGCATACTCACACAGATACCCAGCGGAGGCCCCTATATACAGTATCTGTGTGCATACTCACACAGATACCCAAGGGAGGCCCCTATATAGAGTATCTGTGTGCATACTCAGCACAGATACCCAAGGGAGGCCCCTATATACAGTATCTGTGTGCATACTCACACAGATACCCAGCGGAGGCCCCTATATACAGTATCTGTGTGCATACTCACACAGATACCCAGCGGAGGCCCCTATATACAGTATCTGTGTGCATACTCACACAGATACCCAAGGGAGGCCCCTATATAGAGTATCTGTGTGCATACTCAGCACAGATACCCAAGGGAGGCCCCTATATACAGTATCTGTGTGCATACTCAGCACAGATACCCAGCAGTGATATTACATGTGAGTGAGCACTCCAATCAATGTGTGAGTGAGCACTCAGATGAATGAATTGAGGCTCAGCCTGATACACGGGTTTGGTAAGAGAGTGAGTCTATGTAGCACCCTTTCTCTCGCTGGACAATCCCATCACCATTTAAGAGCTGGTGCAGTGAAACTGTCACACGAATTCGCTGCTCCGGATACAGACGCCTTGCGCCCATTAAGGGGAGTTCAGGTGAACCAGCCGTAATGTTTCCTCTGATGCTGGACTGTGTCTTAACGCGCAGCACTGCTTAGTAAATAAGACCCTAAATATTCTTAACGCTCGTACATTGCATAGGGATAAAAATACAAATCGTGAGATAAGGTCTTTGTGTTTTTAAGTGAATTAGGGATTGGCGTGATTGGGGTTTCCTGTACCGCAGAGTACCCCGTGTATCTGACACTCTGGGCCTCATGCAGAGAGCATCGTTATTTCAAAATTCGCCATTTTTTGTACAATTTCGCGCAGAAACCGGCATAAAATGGCGAGTTACGAAAAACGCGCCATTTTGTTTTTTTTATTGCTAAAACTCGCCTCGCGGCTGGCGAGAACCTCCATCTCGCCATTTTTAAAACTCTCCGAATGCAGAGAGGTACGAACGGCATGTAGCGGCTGTTCGCGCCAGGGAAATGGCGCGATTTTCTCATTTTTGCCGGGCCAGGAAATATTGGCAATAAGATGGCGCTCGCCGCCTATAGCAAAGGGGGAAAAAAAGCCGCGATTTTTTTTTTTACATTTCTGAAGCGCGCATCTGTTCCATTCAAACTCGCCACACGCATCCATGTTAAACATAGCAGAATTCGCACTTTTCTGCATATGGAGAATAAAACTCTCCAAAAAAAGCTACTTTTTATGAAATTCGCCAATTTGAAAATTCTATGCTCTCTGCATGAGGCCCTCTGTCCCTTACAGCCTAATCTTAGCCCGATACCGAGCAGACTTTCCACTACTCCATACTCCATTAACCCTTTCAGGGTCAGAAGGGATTAAAGCACAGTACAGGGCCACACATTGCAGATGGGAGTGTAAAGTGTGTCCTAATGGCAGAAAAAACGGGGTAATCAGAGCAAAATCATCAATTAGGAAAGAAAGCCAGGATTGTCATATCTGACGTATTGCCAGGAACTAGTGGCCCGAAGACATCAGTGACATGCCAAGCTCTGTATGTGCTTATATATATAGTATTCACCTCTGTCCCTCTCTCTTCCTCTTTCTCTCCCTCCCTCTCTCTCTCCCCCCATCCCCCTCTCTCTCCCCCCCTCCCCTTCTCTCACCCTCCCTCCCCCTCCCTCACCTTCCCCCCTCTCTCACCCTCCCTCGCCTTCCCCCCTCTCTCACCCTCCCTCCCCCCTCTCTCACCCTCCCCTCCCTCCCCCCCTCTCTCTCACCCTCCCTCCTTCCCCCCTCTCTCACCCTCCCTCCCCCTCTCTCACCCTCCCCTCCCTCCCCCCCTCCCCCCCCTCTCTCACCCTCCCTCCTTCCCCCCTCTCTCACCCTCCCTCCCCCCTCTCTCACCCTCCCTCTGTCTTCCTGTCTCTCCCCCTCTCTCTCTCTCTCCCTCCCTCTGTCTTCCTCTCTCTGTCTCTCTGTGTCTCCCCCTCTCTCCCCCTCTATCGTGGTATAGTGGTATATTTGGTGGCCTATGCACAGTGAGCTAAGGAGTCTTCCCTTAACCACGTTTTTCCCGTTCAGGATTGGTGACGGTCACTAAGCCGCTCCTTGTCCCAGTGAAATATGAGCTATTTTGGAAGTCCCCGAGCACAAAGGGTTATTAATGTCAGGTGACACGCGGCACAGACTTCCCAAGGAGCCCACTTGGTAACGAGCAGAACATTTTAATGGGTCACATAAAAGAGGCAGCGGCTGGAAGTCTGCCCGTGTTTAATTGTAGTGATTAGAAGTCATGACATTTTGTATTTTCTAATTCCTTTTGGTAATTTAATTCAGTAACATATTTACCTGGCTCATTAAGACCCGGTCTGCTGATTCATGACTCAGATGCAGCGTTATTTGGACGCGGGATACATACCGGGAGAAGGCGACACGCTGCAGTAATATTCTCTGGGAGGGAGACAAAACATTAAACCGGCAGCAGCCTCCTCCTCCTCCTCTTCCTCTTCCTCCTCTTCCAAGCCGGCGAGCTGAGGAAGAACGCAGTGACCGCGCTGAATCGTTTATCAATGCCAGAAAGTAGTGCATACACCCAGGCCGGGGTCCCTCCTGTGGAAGTAGTAGGGGTACTTACCTTGAGGAGCGGCCCTCCTCCTGCAGCGTCACGTTGTCATGGCGGCATGTGATGTCACGGCAGCGCGTCACCATGTGATGTCAGGTCACCATGACAACACGACGCTGCAGTAGGTGCGTCGCTCCGAAGAAGGTAAGGCCACGCCTGTCACACCAATCACACTCTCTCACTTACCGTGGGGCGAGGAGCGGTCCTCCCTCCGGTCGGGTGGAAGTTGGATCCCGGTGACGAGCGGAGGAGGCAGAGGAAGGAGTGTGGGGTCTCCCGAAGGCGCAGGGCCCAAGGTAACTGCCTTCCCCGCCTTGGCCCGGTCACTATTCCACGGTCAGGCAAGATGCTGGACTTTTGCTGATGTTTGCACGACAGGAGTCACTAGTTGTAACTTGCCGATTTGGCCGTACTCGCGTCCAGGCCAAAAATCCGGGAGATCACCGGATCTGGGAGAGGGGACACGGTTAGGTACGATTGTGACGAAACTCGCGTTATTTCCCTCATCTCTTTTTCAACTCGAGCTAAATACCTATTTCATTATCTCGATCGATTTACTAAACGTCACTTTATTGGAAGTTAACGCAACAATAATCCGTCAGTAAGCCTATGCTAATAACCGCCATTAAGCCTATGCTAATAAGCGCAATAACCGCCATTAAACCTATGCTAATAAGCGCAATAACCGCCATTAAACCTCTGCTAATAAATGCAATAACCGCCTTTAAGCCTATTCTAATAAGCGCAATAACCGCCATTAAACCTATGCTAATAAGCGCAATAACCGCCATTAAACCTATGCTAATAAGCGCAATAACCGCCATTAAACCTCTGCTAATAAATGCAATAACCGCCTTTAAGCCTATTCTAATAAGCGCAATAACCGCCATTAAACCTATGCTAATAAGCGCAATAACCGCCTTTAAGCCTATTCTAATAAGCGCAATAACCGCCATTAAAGCTGCAGTTCAGTCTTTTTTTTTTTTTTTATTTTTTTTTTTTTTTACTTCAATAGTTTCATGTGTGCAATCTCTAATTACCTAAAGAACTGTATACTGTAACTGCCGCTCAATTTGTTCTCCATGTATTGATAGGCGAAATTTGGTGACATAATTAGAGCATATGTTTTTCTTCTGCTTCTGTCTCTCAGTGGAAGCTCATGAATATTCATGAGCATTCCTGCACTGACATGTGCTAGAGGGAGGGCAGGGCTGACAAAGGGGTGTGCCAGGGCTTGTGACAAGGCATGAAGGGGCAGTGCCTTAGCAAATGGCTGTTAAAATAGAATACAAGAAAATTGGTCTTTCAAAGTTGTTTTTTTAAAAACAGAAAAGGCTAAAAGTATTTTTTCTAACTACAGAACTGATTTATTAAAAAAAACCACACATGCAGGATATTGACTGAACTGCAGCTTTAAGCCTATTCTAATAACCGCAATAACCGCCATTAAACCTATGCTAATAAATGCAATAACCGCCATTAAGCCTATTCTAATAACCGCAATAACCGCCATTAAACCTATGCTAATAAATGCAATAACCGCCATTAAGACTATGCTAATAAATGCAATAACCACCATTAAGCCTATTCTAATAAGCGCAATAACCGCCATTAAACCTATGCTAATAAATGCAATAACCGCTATTAAACCTATTCTAATAAATGCATAACCGCCATTAAACCTATTCTAATAAATGCAATAACCGCCATTAAACCTATGCTAATAAATGCAATAACCGCCATTAAGACTATGCTAATAAATGCAATAACCGCCATTAAACCTATGCTAATAAATGCAATAACCGCCATTAAGCTTATGCTAATAAATGCAATAACCGCCATTAAGCCTATGCTAATAAATGCAATAACCGCCATTAAACCTACGCTAATAAGCGCATTAAACCTATGCTAATAAATGCAATAACCGCCATTAAACCTATGCTAATAAATGCAATAACCGCCATTAAGCTTATGCTAATAAATGCAATAACCGCCATTAAACCTATGCTAATAAATGCAATAACCGCCATTAAACCTACGCTAATAAGCGCATTAAACCTATGCTAATAAATGCAATAACCGCCATTAAACCTATGCTAATAAATGCAATAACCGCCATTAAGACTATGCTAATAAATGCAATAACCACCATTAAGCCTATTCTAATAAGCGCAATAACCGCCATTAAACCTATGCTAATAAATGCAATAACCGCTATTAAACCTATTCTAATAAATGCATAACCGCCATTAAACCTATTCTAATAAATGCAATAACCGCCATTAAACCTATGCTAATAAATGCAATAACCGCCATTAAGACTATGCTAATAAATGCAATAACCGCCATTAAACCTATGCTAATAAATGCAATAACCGCCATTAAGCTTATGCTAATAAATGCAATAACCGCCATTAAGCCTATGCTAATAAATGCAATAACCGCCATTAAACCTACGCTAATAAGCGCATTAAACCTATGCTAATAAATGCAATAACCGCCATTAAACCTATGCTAATAAATGCAATAACCGCCATTAGGACTATGCTAATAAATGCAATAACCGCCATTAAACCTATGCTAATAAATGCAATAACCGCCATTAAGCTTATGCTAATAAATGCAATAACCGCCATTAAGCCTATGCTAATAAATGCAATAACCGCCATTAAACCTATGCTAATAAATGCAATAACCGCCATTAAACCTATGCTAATAAATGCAATAACCGCCATTAAGCCTATGCTAATGAGCGCAATAACCGCCGTTGGTTTTGCATATACAGGAAGTGCCCGGCAGGCGTCTTACCTCGTATTCTCCACCTTTGCAGAAGATATATGGTATCATGTGGTTAAACACTGTCCAGATGTTTTGGCAGGTGCTGTTGTGTTGTGGCTGCTTGTGAATATTCTCCTTGTGATGGGTAATGATTATACTGTCAGCGTTGGCTATTGGGACGGATCTTGGCTTCCATAGGAATGAGTTCCCTGGCAGAATAACACACAGAGACAGCAGAAGGCAGCCCGGACTGATCTATTTATATACTAAACTGCTTTCATGTATCAGCAGAACAGGTCCGAGCAGGGAGCTGTAGTAACAGGCGAGTCCAGCCCGGGCGGGATCAGAGGGTAACACGCTGCCCGCGTTATATTAACCCTCGCAACGCCGGATGTGTTGTTTTACTGCAATGTTTTGATCAGGTTTTTAAGGCTGAATGTGTGACGCTCATAGCGATAACTTCAATTATGAAATCGATTGCAAGAAGGAACTTTTTTCTGACTGCAATAATAATATTTTCCCTGCACGGCCCTGGCAAAGTCTGCAGCGCGGCACGTGGCTTTAGGCTGAGATTATACCAAAATCTGCAGCGCGGCACGTGGCGTTAGGCTGAGATTATACCAAAGTCTGCGGCACGTGGCAGTATATATATATATGTACTGTGCAGTATTGCAGCAAACGGGAATAAAATGCTTCAATCCCTGCCGGAAAATAACTCAATGCACTCGGGCAGAAAACAGTCACAAACCTCAATACACCCGGGTATACCCGTATTCGTGGGACTAGCCGAGCTCGAATAAAGTGTGTCGCCAGTGTAACTGCCGCTCAATTTGTTCTCCATGTATTGATAGGCGAAATTTGGTGACATAATTAGAGCATATGTTTTTCTTCTGCTTCTGTCTCTCAGTGGAAGCTCATGAATATTCATGAGCATTCCTGCACTGACATGTGCTAGAGGGAGGGCAGGGCTGACAAAGGGGTGTGCCAGGGCTTGTGACAAGGCATGAAGGGGCAGTGCCTTAGCAAATGGCTGTTAAAATAGAATACAAGAAAATTGGTCTTTCAAAGTTGTTTTTTTAAAAACAGAAAAGGCTAAAAGTATTTTTTCTAACTACAGAACTGATTTATTAAAAAAAACCACACATGCAGGATATTGACTGAACTGCAGCTTTAAGCCTATTCTAATAACCGCAATAACCGCCATTAAACCTATGCTAATAAATGCAATAACCGCCATTAAGCCTATTCTAATAACCGCAATAACCGCCATTAAACCTATGCTAATAAATGCAATAACCGCCATTAAGACTATGCTAATAAATGCAATAACCACCATTAAGCCTATTCTAATAAGCGCAATAACCGCCATTAAACCTATGCTAATAAATGCAATAACCGCTATTAAACCTATTCTAATAAATGCATAACCGCCATTAAACCTATTCTAATAAATGCAATAACCGCCATTAAACCTATGCTAATAAATGCAATAACCGCCATTAAGACTATGCTAATAAATGCAATAACCGCCATTAAACCTATGCTAATAAATGCAATAACCGCCATTAAGCTTATGCTAATAAATGCAATAACCGCCATTAAGCCTATGCTAATAAATGCAATAACCGCCATTAAACCTACGCTAATAAGCGCATTAAACCTATGCTAATAAATGCAATAACCGCCATTAAACCTATGCTAATAAATGCAATAACCGCCATTAAGCTTATGCTAATAAATGCAATAACCGCCATTAAACCTATGCTAATAAATGCAATAACCGCCATTAAACCTACGCTAATAAGCGCATTAAACCTATGCTAATAAATGCAATAACCGCCATTAAACCTATGCTAATAAATGCAATAACCGCCATTAAGACTATGCTAATAAATGCAATAACCACCATTAAGCCTATTCTAATAAGCGCAATAACCGCCATTAAACCTATGCTAATAAATGCAATAACCGCTATTAAACCTATTCTAATAAATGCATAACCGCCATTAAACCTATTCTAATAAATGCAATAACCGCCATTAAACCTATGCTAATAAATGCAATAACCGCCATTAAGACTATGCTAATAAATGCAATAACCGCCATTAAACCTATGCTAATAAATGCAATAACCGCCATTAAGCTTATGCTAATAAATGCAATAACCGCCATTAAGCCTATGCTAATAAATGCAATAACCGCCATTAAACCTACGCTAATAAGCGCATTAAACCTATGCTAATAAATGCAATAACCGCCATTAAACCTATGCTAATAAATGCAATAACCGCCATTAGGACTATGCTAATAAATGCAATAACCGCCATTAAACCTATGCTAATAAATGCAATAACCGCCATTAAGCTTATGCTAATAAATGCAATAACCGCCATTAAGCCTATGCTAATAAATGCAATAACCGCCATTAAACCTATGCTAATAAATGCAATAACCGCCATTAAACCTATGCTAATAAATGCAATAACCGCCATTAAGCCTATGCTAATGAGCGCAATAACCGCCGTTGGTTTTGCATATACAGGAAGTGCCCGGCAGGCGTCTTACCTCGTATTCTCCACCTTTGCAGAAGATATATGGTATCATGTGGTTAAACACTGTCCAGATGTTTTGGCAGGTGCTGTTGTGTTGTGGCTGCTTGTGAATATTCTCCTTGTGATGGGTAATGATTATACTGTCAGCGTTGGCTATTGGGACGGATCTTGGCTTCCATAGGAATGAGTTCCCTGGCAGAATAACACACAGAGACAGCAGAAGGCAGCCCGGACTGATCTATTTATATACTAAACTGCTTTCATGTATCAGCAGAACAGGTCCGAGCAGGGAGCTGTAGTAACAGGCGAGTCCAGCCCGGGCGGGATCAGAGGGTAACACGCTGCCCGCGTTATATTAACCCTCGCAACGCCGGATGTGTTGTTTTACTGCAATGTTTTGATCAGGTTTTTAAGGCTGAATGTGTGACGCTCATAGCGATAACTTCAATTATGAAATCGATTGCAAGAAGGAACTTTTTTCTGACTGCAATAATAATATTTTCCCTGCACGGCCCTGGCAAAGTCTGCAGCGCGGCACGTGGCTTTAGGCTGAGATTATACCAAAATCTGCAGCGCGGCACGTGGCGTTAGGCTGAGATTATACCAAAGTCTGCGGCACGTGGCTTTAGGCTGAGATTATACCAAGTGCTGCAGGGCGGCAGCGCTAATCTGTGACGTCACCCAGCGCTGACGCCGACCGGCATAGTGACTATACCAGGGAGAGAGAGCAGAGGAGGCGTGGCAGAGACGTGGCAGAGGCGTGGCCATGAGCGGTTCGCCCTCATTGGCTGAACCGCTGACGTGACACTGCCGTCCGCTTTGCAGAATGGCGCGCCGCGACCGTCGCCAGCGGTGTGAGCAGTTTCATTGGAATTAAGCAAATTGTTTTGGCGACGCCGCACGCGTTTTTTGGTATAATCACGGCCTTTTGCAGGGGCCCTCTGGCAGAGATAGGGTTAATAATATGTGTATTACTGTAACCTTTGCGAGGACATGCTGACGTGTTGCTCATACAATAATACGTGGCACGTATGTGCCTCCTTTGATACCAGCCTGCGGTGCGTTGTTTTATTAGTATGTGAGATGGGCGCGCAGCCTCTCCTCCGTCGCCGGATACTTCCGCTGTCTGTCTGGGCTCTTGGAGGTGTCAGATAGAAGAACGGCAGTAAGAGGCAGCAAGTCCCCGGGCACCATGCTTACAGCTTGTGAGCTTCAGTTCCTGCACTCCTGACAAGGAGGATGCTGCGAATCTCACAGCTGCTCTGTGACCCTGTGCCAGGTTCTCACCGCTCCTCACACACAGGAGCAGCAGCGATGTTCTGTGACCCTGTGCCAGGTTCTCACCACTCCTCACACACAGGAGCAGCAGCGATGTTCTGTAACCCTGTGCCAGGTTCTCACCACTCCTCACACACAGGAGCAGCAGCGATGTTCTGTGACCCTGTGCCAGGTTCTCACCGCTCCTCACACACAGGAGCAGCAGCGATGTTCTGTGACCCTGTGCCAGGTCCTCACCGCTCCTCACACACAGGAGCAGCAGCGATGTTCTGTGACCCTGTGCCAGGTTCTCACCGCTCCTCACACACAGGAGCAGCAGCAGCGATGTTCTGTGACCCTGTGCCAGGTTCTCACCGCACCTCACACACAGGAGCAGCAGCAGCGATGTTCTGTGACCCTGTGCCAGGTTCTCACCGCACCTCACACACAGGAGCAGCAGCAGCGATGTTCTGTGACCCTGTGCCAGGTTCTCACCGCACCTCACACACAGGAGCAGCAGCAGCGATGTTCTGTAACCCTGTGCCAGGTTCTCACCGCTCCTCACACGCACAGGAGCAGCAGCAGCGATGTTCTGTAACCCTGTGCCAGGTCCTCACCGCTCCTCACGCGCACAGGAGCAGCAGCAGCGATGTTCTGTGACCCTGTGCCAGGTTCTCACCGCTCCTCACACACAGGAGCAGCAGCAGCGATGTTCTGTGACCCTGTGCCAGGTTCTCACCGCACCTCACACACAGGAGCAGCAGCAGCGATGTTCTGTGACCCTGTGCCAGGTCCTCACCGCTCCTCACACACAGGAGCAGCAGCGATGTTCTGTGACCCTATGCCAGGTTCTCACCGCTCCTCACACACAGGAGCAGCAGCAGCGATGTTCTGTGACCCTGTGCCAGGTCCTCACCGCTCCTCACACACAGGAGCAGCAGCAGCGATGTTCTGTGACCCTGTGCCAGGTCCTCACCGCTCCTCACACACAGGAGCAGCAGCAGCGATGTTCTGTGACCCTGTGCCAGGTTCTCACCGCACCTCACACACAGGAGCAGCAGCAGCGATGTTCTGTGACCCTGTGCCAGGTCCTCACCACTCCTCACACACAGGAGCAGCAGCGATGTTCTGTGACCCTGTGCCAGGTTCTCACCGCACCTCACACACAGGAGCAGCAGCAGCGATGTTCTGTGACCCTGTGCCAGGTTCTCACCGCTCCTCACACACAGGAGCAGCAGCAGCGATGTTCTGTGACCCTGTGCCAGGTCCTCACCGCTCCTCACACACAGGAGCAGCAGCGATGTTCTGTGACCCTGTGCCAGGTTCTCACCGCACCTCACACACAGGAGCAGCAGCAGCGATGTTCTGTGACCCTGTGCCAGGTCCTCACCGCTCCTCACACACAGGAGCAGCAGCGATGTTCTGTGACCCTGTGCCAGGTTCTCACCGCACCTCACACACAGGAGCAGCAGCAGCGATGTTCTGTGACCCTGTGCCAGGTTCTCACCGCTCCTCACACACAGGAGCAGCAGCAGCAGCGATGTTCTGTGACCCTGTGCCAGGTTCTCACCGCTCCTCACACGCACAGGAGCAGCAGCAGCGATGTTCTGTGACCCTGTGCCAGGTTCTCACCGCTCCTCACACACAGGAGCAGCAGCAGCGATGTTCTGTGACCCTGTGCCAGGTTCTCACCGCACCTCACACACAGGAGCAGCAGCAGCAGCGATGTTCTGTGACCCTGTGCCAGGTCCTCACCGCTCCTCACACACAGGAGCAGCAGCGATGTTCTGTGACCCTATGCCAGGTTCTCACCGCTCCTCACACACAGGAGCAGCAGCAGCGATGTTCTGTGACCCTGTGCCAGGTCCTCACCGCTCCTCACACACAGGAGCAGCAGCAGCGATGTTCTGTGACCCTGTGCCAGGTTCTCACCGCACCTCACACACAGGAGCAGCAGCAGCGATGTTCTGTGACCCTGTGCCAGGTCCTCACCACTCCTCACACACAGGAGCAGCAGCGATGTTCTGTGACCCTGTGCCAGGTTCTCACCGCACCTCACACACAGGAGCAGCAGCAGCGATGTTCTGTGACCCTGTGCCAGGTTCTCACCGCTCCTCACACACAGGAGCAGCAGCAGCGATGTTCTGTGACCCTGTGCCAGGTCCTCACCGCTCCTCACACACAGGAGCAGCAGCGATGTTCTGTGACCCTGTGCCAGGTTCTCACCGCACCTCACACACAGGAGCAGCAGCAGCGATGTTCTGTGACCCTGTGCCAGGTCCTCACCGCTCCTCACACACAGGAGCAGCAGCGATGTTCTGTGACCCTGTGCCAGGTTCTCACCGCACCTCACACACAGGAGCAGCAGCAGCGATGTTCTGTGACCCTGTGCCAGGTCCTCACCGCTCCTCACACACAGGAGCAGCAGCAGCGATGTTCTGTGACCCTGTGCCAGGTTCTCACCGCACCTCACACACAGGAGCAGCAGCAGCGATGTTCTGTGACCCTGTGCCAGGTTCTCACCGCACCTCACACACAAGAGCAGCAGCAGCGATGTTCTGTGACCCTGTGCCAGGTCCTCACCGCTCCTCACACACAGGAGCAGCAGCGATGTTCTGTGACCCTGTGCCAGGTTCTCACCGCTCCTCACACACAGGAGCAGCAGCGATGTTCTGTGACCCTGTGCCAGATTCTCACCGCTCCTCACACACAGGAGCAGCAGCAGCAGCGATGTTCTGTAACCCTGTGCCAGGTCCTCACCGCTCCTCACGCGCACAGGAGCAGCAGCAGCGATGTTCTGTGACCCTGTGCCAGGTTCTCACCGCTCCTCACACACAGGAGCAGCAGCAGCGATCTTCTGTGACCCTGTGCCAGGTTCTCACCGCACCTCACACACAGGAGCAGCAGCGATGTTCTGTGACCCTGTGCCAGGTTCTCACCGCTCCTCACACACAGGAGCAGCAGCAGCGATGTTCTGTGACCCTGTGCCAGGTTCTCACCGCACCTCACACACAGGAGCAGCAGCAGCGATGTTCTGTGACCCTGTGCCAGGTTCTCACCGCTCCTCACACACAGGAGCAGCAGCAGCGATGTTCTGTGACCCTGTGCCAGGTTCTCACCGCACCTCACACACAGGAGCAGCAGCAGCGATGTTCTGTGACCCTGTGCCAGGTTCTCACCGCACCTCACACACAGGAGCAGCAGCAGCGATGTTCTGTAACCCTGTGCCAGGTCCTCACCGCACCTCACACACAGGAGCAGCAGCAGCGATGTTCTGTGACCCTGTGCCAGGTTCTCACCGCTCCTCACACGCACAGGAGCAGCAGCAGCGATGTTCTGTAACCCTGTGCCAGGTCCTCACCGCTCCTCACGCGCACAGGAGCAGCAGCAGCGATGTTCTGTGACCCTGTGCCAGGTTCTCACCGCTCCTCACACACAGGAGCAGCAGCAGCGATGTTCTGTGACCCTGTGCCAGGTTCTCACCGCACCTCACACACAGGAGCAGCAGCAGCGATGTTCTGTGACCCTGTGCCAGGTCCTCACCGCTCCTCACACACAGGAGCAGCAGCGATGTTCTGTGACCCTATGCCAGGTTCTCACCGCTCCTCACACACAGGAGCAGCAGCAGCGATGTTCTGTGACCCTGTGCCAGGTCCTCACCGCTCCTCACACACAGGAGCAGCAGCAGCGATGTTCTGTGACCCTGTGCCAGGTTCTCACCGCACCTCACACACAGGAGCAGCAGCAGCGATGTTCTGTGACCCTGTGCCAGGTCCTCACCACTCCTCACACACAGGAGCAGCAGCGATGTTCTGTGACCCTGTGCCAGGTTCTCACCGCACCTCACACACAGGAGCAGCAGCAGCGATGTTCTGTAACCCTGTGCCAGGTCCTCACCGCACCTCACACACAGGAGCAGCAGCAGCGATGTTCTGTGACCCTGTGCCAGGTTCTCACCGCTCCTCACACACAGGAGCAGCAGCAGCGATGTTCTGTGACCCTGTGCCAGGTTCTCACCGCTCCTCACACGCACAGGAGCAGCAGCAGCGATGTTCTGTAACCCTGTGCCAGGTCCTCACCGCTCCTCACGCGCACAGGAGCAGCAGCAGCGATGTTCTGTGACCCTGTGCCAGGTTCTCACCGCTCCTCACACACAGGAGCAGCAGCAGCGATGTTCTGTGACCCTGTGCCAGGTTCTCACCGCACCTCACACACAGGAGCAGCAGCAGCGATGTTCTGTGACCCTGTGCCAGGTCCTCACCGCTCCTCACACACAGGAGCAGCAGCGATGTTCTGTGACCCTATGCCAGGTTCTCACCGCTCCTCACACACAGGAGCAGCAGCAGCGATGTTCTGTGACCCTGTGCCAGGTCCTCACCACTCCTCACACACAGGAGCAGCAGCGATGTTCTGTGACCCTGTGCCAGGTTCTCACCGCACCTCACACACAGGAGCAGCAGCAGTGATGTTCTGTGACCCTGTGCCAGGTTCTCACCGCTCCTCACACACAGGAGCAGCAGCAGCGATGTTCTGTGACCCTGTGCCAGGTCCTCACCGCTCCTCACACACAGGAGCAGCAGCGATGTTCTGTGACCCTGTGCCAGGTTCTCACCGCACCTCACACACAGGAGCAGCAGCAGCGATGTTCTGTGACCCTGTGCCAGGTCCTCACCGCTCCTCACACACAGGAGCAGCAGCGATGTTCTGTGACCCTGTGCCAGGTTCTCACCGCACCTCACACACAGGAGCAGCAGCAGCGATGTTCTGTGACCCTGTGCCAGGTCCTCACCGCTCCTCACACACAGGAGCAGCAGCAGCGATGTTCTGTGACCCTGTGCCAGGTTCTCACCGCACCTCACACACAGGAGCAGCAGCAGCGATGTTCTGTGACCCTCTGCCAGGTTCTCACCGCACCTCACACACAGGAGCAGCAGCAGCGATGTTCTGTGACCCTGTGCCAGGTCCTCACCGCTCCTCACACACAGGAGCAGCAGCGATGTTCTGTGACCCTGTGCCAGGTTCTCACCGCTCCTCACACACAGGAGCAGCAGCGATGTTCTGTGACCCTGTGCCAGATTCTCACCGCTCCTCACACACAGGAGCAGCAGCAGCAGCGATGTTCTGTAACCCTGTGCCAGGTCCTCACCGCTCCTCACGCGCACAGGAGCTGCAGCAGCGATGTTCTGTGACCCTGTGCCAGGTTCTCACCGCTCCTCACACACAGGAGCAGCAGCAGCGATCTTCTGTGACCCTGTGCCAGGTTCTCACCGCACCTCACACACAGGAGCAGCAGCGATGTTCTGTGACCCTGTGCCAGGTTCTCACCGCTCCTCACACACAGGAGCAGCAGCAGCAATGTTCTGTGACCCTGTGCCAGGTTCTCACCGCACCTCACACACAGGAGCAGCAGCAGCGATGTTCTGTGACCCTGTGCCAGGTTCTCACCGCTCCTCACACACAGGAGCAGCAGCAGCGATGTTCTGTGACCCTGTGCCAGGTTCTCACCGCACCTCACACACAGGAGCAGCAGCAGCGATGTTCTGTGACCCTGTGCCAGGTTCTCACCGCACCTCACACACAGGAGCAGCAGCAGCGATGTTCTGTGACCCTGTGCCAGGTCCTCACCGCACCTCACACACAGGAGCAGCAGCAGCGATGTTCTGTGACCCTGTGCCAGGTTCTCACCGCTCCTCACACACAGGAGCAGCAGCAGCGATGTTCTGTGACCCTGTGCCAGGTTCTCACCGCTCCTCACACGCACAGGAGCAGCAGCAGCGATGTTCTGTAACCCTGTGCCAGGTCCTCACCGCTCCTCACGCGCACAGGAGCAGCAGCAGCGATGTTCTGTGACCCTGTGCCAGGTTCTCACCGCTCCTCATACACAGGAGCAGCAGCAGCGATGTTCTGTGACCCTGTGCCAGGTTCTCACCGCACCTCACACACAGGAGCAGCAGCAGCGATGTTCTGTGACCCTGTGCCAGGTCCTCACCGCTCCTCACACACAGGAGCAGCAGCGATGTTCTGTGACCCTATGCCAGGTTCTCACCGCTCCTCACACACAGGAGCAGCAGCAGCGATGTTCTGTGACCCTGTGCCAGGTTCTCACCGCACCTCACACACAGGAGCAGCAGCAGCGATGTTCTGTGACCCTGTGCCAGGTCCTCACCACTCCTCACACACAGGAGCAGCAGCGATGTTCTGTGACCCTGTGCCAGGTTCTCACCGCACCTCACACACAGGAGCAGCAGCAGCGATGTTCTGTGACCCTGTGCCAGGTTCTCACCGCTCCTCACACACAGGAGCAGCAGCAGCGATGTTCTGTGACCCTGTGCCAGGTCCTCACCGCTCCTCACACACAGGAGCAGCAGCGATGTTCTGTGACCCTGTGCCAGGTTCTCACCGCACCTCACACACAGGAGCAGCAGCAGCGATGTTCTGTGACCCTGTGCCAGGTCCTCACCGCTCCTCACACACAGGAGCAGCAGCAATGTTCTGTGACCCTGTGCCAGGTTCTCACCGCACCTCACACACAGGAGCAGCAGCAGCGATGTTCTGTGACCCTGTGCCAGGTCCTCACCGCTCCTCACACACAGGAGCAGCAGCAGCGATGTTCTGTGACCCTGTGCCAGGTTCTCACCGCACCTCACACACAGGAGCAGCAGCAGCGATGTTCTGTGACCCTGTGCCAGGTTCTCACCGCTCCTCACACACAGGAGCAGCAGCAGCGATGTTCTGTGACCCTGTGCCAGGTCCTCACCGCTCCTCACACACAGGAGCAGCAGCGATGTTCTGTGACCCTGTGCCAGGTTCTCACCGCACCTCACACACAGGAGCAGCAGCAGCGATGTTCTGTGACCCTGTGCCAGGTCCTCACCGCTCCTCACACACAGGAGCAGCAGCGATGTTCTGTGACCCTGTGCCAGGTTCTCACCGCACCTCACACACAGGAGCAGCAGCAGCGATGTTCTGTGACCCTGTGCCAGGTTCTCACCGCTCCTCACACACAGGAGCAGCAGCAGCAGCGATGTTCTGTGACCCTGTGCCAGGTTCTCACCGCTCCTCACACGCACAGGAGCAGCAGCAGCGATGTTCTGTGACCCTGTGCCAGGTTCTCACCGCTCCTCACACACAGGAGCAGCAGCAGCGATGTTCTGTGACCCTGTGCCAGGTTCTCACCGCACCTCACACACAGGAGCAGCAGCAGCAGCGATGTTCTGTGACCCTGTGCCAGGTCCTCACCGCTCCTCACACACAGGAGCAGCAGCGATGTTCTGTGACCCTATGCCAGGTTCTCACCGCTCCTCACACACAGGAGCAGCAGCAGCGATGTTCTGTGACCCTGTGCCAGGTCCTCACCGCTCCTCACACACAGGAGCAGCAGCAGCGATGTTCTGTGACCCTGTGCCAGGTTCTCACCGCACCTCACACACAGGAGCAGCAGCAGCGATGTTCTGTGACCCTGTGCCAGGTCCTCACCACTCCTCACACACAGGAGCAGCAGCGATGTTCTGTGACCCTGTGCCAGGTTCTCACCGCACCTCACACACAGGAGCAGCAGCAGCGATGTTCTGTGACCCTGTGCCAGGTTCTCACCGCTCCTCACACACAGGAGCAGCAGCAGCGATGTTCTGTGACCCTGTGCCAGGTCCTCACCGCTCCTCACACACAGGAGCAGCAGCGATGTTCTGTGACCCTGTGCCAGGTTCTCACCGCACCTCACACACAGGAGCAGCAGCAGCGATGTTCTGTGACCCTGTGCCAGGTCCTCACCGCTCCTCACACACAGGAGCAGCAGCGATGTTCTGTGACCCTGTGCCAGGTTCTCACCGCACCTCACACACAGGAGCAGCAGCAGCGATGTTCTGTGACCCTGTGCCAGGTCCTCACCGCTCCTCACACACAGGAGCAGCAGCAGCGATGTTCTGTGACCCTGTGCCAGGTTCTCACCGCACCTCACACACAGGAGCAGCAGCAGCGATGTTCTGTGACCCTGTGCCAGGTTCTCACCGCACCTCACACACAAGAGCAGCAGCAGCGATGTTCTGTGACCCTGTGCCAGGTCCTCACCGCTCCTCACACACAGGAGCAGCAGCGATGTTCTGTGACCCTGTGCCAGGTTCTCACCGCTCCTCACACACAGGAGCAGCAGCGATGTTCTGTGACCCTGTGCCAGATTCTCACCGCTCCTCACACACAGGAGCAGCAGCAGCAGCGATGTTCTGTAACCCTGTGCCAGGTCCTCACCGCTCCTCACGCGCACAGGAGCAGCAGCAGCGATGTTCTGTGACCCTGTGCCAGGTTCTCACCGCTCCTCACACACAGGAGCAGCAGCAGCGATCTTCTGTGACCCTGTGCCAGGTTCTCACCGCACCTCACACACAGGAGCAGCAGCGATGTTCTGTGACCCTGTGCCAGGTTCTCACCGCACCTCACACACAGGAGCAGCAGCAGCGATGTTCTGTGACCCTGTGCCAGGTTCTCACCGCACCTCACACACAGGAGCAGCAGCGATGTTCTGTGACCCTATGCCAGGTTCTCACCGCTCCTCACACACAGGAGCAGCAGCAGCGATGTTCTGTGACCCTGTGCCAGGTCCTCACCGCTCCTCACACACAGGAGCAGCAGCAGCGATGTTCTGTGACCCTGTGCCAGGTTCTCACCGCACCTCACACACAGGAGCAGCAGCAGCGATGTTCTGTGACCCTGTGCCAGGTCCTCACCACTCCTCACACACAGGAGCAGCAGCGATGTTCTGTGACCCTGTGCCAGGTTCTCACCGCACCTCACACACAGGAGCAGCAGCAGCGATGTTCTGTAACCCTGTGCCAGGTCCTCACCGCACCTCACACACAGGAGCAGCAGCAGCGATGTTCTGTGACCCTGTGCCAGGTTCTCACCGCTCCTCACACACAGGAGCAGCAGCAGCGATGTTCTGTGACCCTGTGCCAGGTTCTCACCGCTCCTCACACGCACAGGAGCAGCAGCAGCGATGTTCTGTAACCCTGTGCCAGGTCCTCACCGCTCCTCACGCGCACAGGAGCAGCAGCAGCGATGTTCTGTGACCCTGTGCCAGGTTCTCACCGCTCCTCACACACAGGAGCAGCAGCAGCGATGTTCTGTGACCCTGTGCCAGGTTCTCACCGCACCTCACACACAGGAGCAGCAGCAGCGATGTTCTGTGACCCTGTGCCAGGTCCTCACCGCTCCTCACACACAGGAGCAGCAGCGATGTTCTGTGACCCTATGCCAGGTTCTCACCGCTCCTCACACACAGGAGCAGCAGCAGCGATGTTCTGTGACCCTGTGCCAGGTCCTCACCACTCCTCACACACAGGAGCAGCAGCGATGTTCTGTGACCCTGTGCCAGGTTCTCACCGCACCTCACACACAGGAGCAGCAGCAGCGATGTTCTGTGACCCTGTGCCAGGTCCTCACCGCTCCTCACACACAGGAGCAGCAGCAGCGATGTTCTGTGACCCTGTGCCAGGTTCTCACCGCACCTCACACACAGGAGCAGCAGCAGCGATGTTCTGTGACCCTGTGCCAGGTTCTCACCGCACCTCACACACAAGAGCAGCAGCAGCGATGTTCTGTGACCCTGTGCCAGGTCCTCACCGCTCCTCACACACAGGAGCAGCAGCGATGTTCTGTGACCCTGTGCCAGGTTCTCACCGCTCCTCACACACAGGAGCAGCAGCGATGTTCTGTGACCCTGTGCCAGATTCTCACCGCTCCTCACACACAGGAGCAGCAGCAGCAGCGATGTTCTGTAACCCTGTGCCAGGTCCTCACCGCTCCTCACGCGCACAGGAGCAGCAGCAGCGATGTTCTGTGACCCTGTGCCAGGTTCTCACCGCTCCTCACACACAGGAGCAGCAGCAGCGATCTTCTGTGACCCTGTGCCAGGTTCTCACCGCACCTCACACACAGGAGCAGCAGCGATGTTCTGTGACCCTGTGCCAGGTTCTCACCGCACCTCACACACAGGAGCAGCAGCAGCGATGTTCTGTGACCCTGTGCCAGGTCCTCACCGCACCTCACACACAGGAGCAGCAGCGATGTTCTGTGACCCTATGCCAGGTTCTCACCGCTCCTCACACACAGGAGCAGCAGCAGCGATGTTCTGTGACCCTGTGCCAGGTCCTCACCGCTCCTCACACACAGGAGCAGCAGCAGCGATGTTCTGTGACCCTGTGCCAGGTTCTCACCGCACCTCACACACAGGAGCAGCAGCAGCGATGTTCTGTAACCCTGTGCCAGGTCCTCACCGCACCTCACACACAGGAGCAGCAGCAGCGATGTTCTGTGACCCTGTGCCAGGTTCTCACCGCTCCTCACACGCACAGGAGCAGCAGCAGCGATGTTCTGTAACCCTGTGCCAGGTCCTCACCGCTCCTCACGCGCACAGGAGCAGCAGCAGCGATGTTCTGTGACCCTGTGCCAGGTTCTCACCGCTCCTCACACACAGGAGCAGCAGCAGCGATGTTCTGTGACCCTGTGCCAGGTTCTCACCGCACCTCACACACAGGAGCAGCAGCAGCGATGTTCTGTGACCCTGTGCCAGGTCCTCACCGCTCCTCACACACAGGAGCAGCAGCGATGTTCTGTGACCCTATGCCAGGTTCTCACCGCTCCTCACACACAGGAGCAGCAGCAGCGATGTTCTGTGACCCTGTGCCAGGTCCTCACCGCTCCTCACACACAGGAGCAGCAGCAGCGATGTTCTGTGACCCTGTGCCAGGTTCTCACCGCACCTCACACACAGGAGCAGCAGCAGCGATGTTCTGTGACCCTGTGCCAGGTCCTCACCACTCCTCACACACAGGAGCAGCAGCGATGTTCTGTGACCCTGTGCCAGGTTCTCACCGCACCTCACACACAGGAGCAGCAGCAGCGATGTTCTGTAACCCTGTGCCAGGTCCTCACCGCACCTCACACACAGGAGCAGCAGCAGCGATGTTCTGTGACCCTGTGCCAGGTTCTCACCGCTCCTCACACACAGGAGCAGCAGCAGCGATGTTCTGTGACCCTGTGCCAGGTTCTCACCGCTCCTCACACGCACAGGAGCAGCAGCAGCGATGTTCTGTAACCCTGTGCCAGGTCCTCACCGCTCCTCACGCGCACAGGAGCAGCAGCAGCGATGTTCTGTGACCCTGTGCCAGGTTCTCACCGCTCCTCACACACAGGAGCAGCAGCAGCGATGTTCTGTGACCCTGTGCCAGGTTCTCACCGCACCTCACACACAGGAGCAGCAGCAGCGATGTTCTGTGACCCTGTGCCAGGTCCTCACCGCTCCTCACACACAGGAGCAGCAGCGATGTTCTGTGACCCTATGCCAGGTTCTCACCGCTCCTCACACACAGGAGCAGCAGCAGCGATGTTCTGTGACCCTGTGCCAGGTCCTCACCACTCCTCACACACAGGAGCAGCAGCGATGTTCTGTGACCCTGTGCCAGGTTCTCACCGCACCTCACACACAGGAGCAGCAGCAGTGATGTTCTGTGACCCTGTGCCAGGTTCTCACCGCTCCTCACACACAGGAGCAGCAGCAGCGATGTTCTGTGACCCTGTGCCAGGTCCTCACCGCTCCTCACACACAGGAGCAGCAGCGATGTTCTGTGACCCTGTGCCAGGTTCTCACCGCACCTCACACACAGGAGCAGCAGCAGCGATGTTCTGTGACCCTGTGCCAGGTCCTCACCGCTCCTCACACACAGGAGCAGCAGCGATGTTCTGTGACCCTGTGCCAGGTTCTCACCGCACCTCACACACAGGAGCAGCAGCAGCGATGTTCTGTGACCCTGTGCCAGGTCCTCACCGCTCCTCACACACAGGAGCAGCAGCAGCGATGTTCTGTGACCCTGTGCCAGGTTCTCACCGCACCTCACACACAGGAGCAGCAGCAGCGATGTTCTGTGACCCTCTGCCAGGTTCTCACCGCACCTCACACACAGGAGCAGCAGCAGCGATGTTCTGTGACCCTGTGCCAGGTCCTCACCGCTCCTCACACACAGGAGCAGCAGCGATGTTCTGTGACCCTGTGCCAGGTTCTCACCGCTCCTCACACACAGGAGCAGCAGCGATGTTCTGTGACCCTGTGCCAGATTCTCACCGCTCCTCACACACAGGAGCAGCAGCAGCAGCGATGTTCTGTAACCCTGTGCCAGGTCCTCACCGCTCCTCACGCGCACAGGAGCTGCAGCAGCGATGTTCTGTGACCCTGTGCCAGGTTCTCACCGCTCCTCACACACAGGAGCAGCAGCAGCGATCTTCTGTGACCCTGTGCCAGGTTCTCACCGCACCTCACACACAGGAGCAGCAGCGATGTTCTGTGACCCTGTGCCAGGTTCTCACCGCTCCTCACACACAGGAGCAGCAGCAGCAATGTTCTGTGACCCTGTGCCAGGTTCTCACCGCACCTCACACACAGGAGCAGCAGCAGCGATGTTCTGTGACCCTGTGCCAGGTTCTCACCGCTCCTCACACACAGGAGCAGCAGCAGCGATGTTCTGTGACCCTGTGCCAGGTTCTCACCGCACCTCACACACAGGAGCAGCAGCAGCGATGTTCTGTGACCCTGTGCCAGGTTCTCACCGCACCTCACACACAGGAGCAGCAGCAGCGATGTTCTGTGACCCTGTGCCAGGTCCTCACCGCACCTCACACACAGGAGCAGCAGCAGCGATGTTCTGTGACCCTGTGCCAGGTTCTCACCGCTCCTCACACACAGGAGCAGCAGCAGCGATGTTCTGTGACCCTGTGCCAGGTTCTCACCGCTCCTCACACGCACAGGAGCAGCAGCAGCGATGTTCTGTAACCCTGTGCCAGGTCCTCACCGCTCCTCACGCGCACAGGAGCAGCAGCAGCGATGTTCTGTGACCCTGTGCCAGGTTCTCACCGCTCCTCATACACAGGAGCAGCAGCAGCGATGTTCTGTGACCCTGTGCCAGGTTCTCACCGCACCTCACACACAGGAGCAGCAGCAGCGATGTTCTGTGACCCTGTGCCAGGTCCTCACCGCTCCTCACACACAGGAGCAGCAGCGATGTTCTGTGACCCTATGCCAGGTTCTCACCGCTCCTCACACACAGGAGCAGCAGCAGCGATGTTCTGTGACCCTGTGCCAGGTTCTCACCGCACCTCACACACAGGAGCAGCAGCAGCGATGTTCTGTGACCCTGTGCCAGGTCCTCACCACTCCTCACACACAGGAGCAGCAGCGATGTTCTGTGACCCTGTGCCAGGTCCTCACCGCTCCTCACACACAGGAGCAGCAGCGATGTTCTGTGACCCTGTGCCAGGTCCTCACCGCTCCTCACACACAGGAGCAGCAGCGATGTTCTGTGACCCTGTGCCAGGTTCTCACCGCACCTCACACACAGGAGCAGCAGCAGCGATGTTCTGTGACCCTGTGCCAGGTCCTCACCGCTCCTCACACACAGGAGCAGCAGCAATGTTCTGTGACCCTGTGCCAGGTTCTCACCGCACCTCACGCGCACAGGAGCAGTAGCAGCAGCAGCGATGTTCTGTGACCCTGTGCCAGGTTCTCACCGCACCTCACACACAGGAGCAGCAGCAGCGATGTTCTGTGACCCTGTGCCAGGTCCTCACCGCTCCTCACACACAGGAGCAGCAGCAGCGATGTTCTGTGACCCTGTGCCAGGTTCTCACCGCACCTCACACACAGGAGCAGCAGCAGCGATGTTCTGTGACCCTGTGCCAGGTTCTCACCGCACCTCACACACAGGAGCAGCAGCAGCGATGTTCTGTGACCCTGTGCCAGGTCCTCACCGCTCCTCACACACAGGAGCAGCAGCGATGTTCTGTGACCCTGTGCCAGGTTCTTACCGCTCCTCACACACAGGAGCAGCAGCGATGTTCTGTGACCCTGTGCCAGATTCTCACCGCTCCTCACACACAGGAGCAGCAGCAGCGATGTTCTGTAACCCTGTGCCAGGTCCTCACCGCTCCTCACGCGCACAGGAGCAGCAGCAGCGATGTTCTGTGACCCTGTGCCAGGTTCTCACCGCTCCTCACACACAGGAGCAGCAGCAGCGATCTTCTGTGACCCTGTGCCAGGTCCTCACTGCTCCTCACACACACAGGAGCAGCAGCGATCTTCTGTGACCCTGTGCCAGGTTCTCACCGCTCCTCACACACACAGGAGCAGCAGCAGCGATGTTCTGTGACCCTGTGCCAGGTCCTCACCGCTCCTCACGCGCACAGGAGCAGCAGCAGCGATGTTCTGTGACCCTGTGCCAGGTCCTCACCTCTCCGCACACGCAGCAGCAGCGATGTTCTGTGACCCTGTGCCAGGTTCTCACCGCTCCTCACACGCAGCAGCAGCAGCGATGTTCTGTGACCCTGTGCCAGGTTCTCACCGCTCCTCACACACACAGGAGCAGCAGCGATGTTCTGTGACCCTGTGCCAGGTCCTCACCGCTCCTCACGCACACAGGAGCAGCAGCAGCGATGTTCTGTGACCCTGTGCCAGGTCCTTACCGCTCCTCACACACAGGAGCAGCAGCGATGTTCTGTGACCCTATGCCAGGTTCTCACCGCTCCTCACGCACAGGAGCAGCAGCGATGTTCTGTGACCCTGTGCCAGGTTCTCACCGCTCCTCACATGCACAGGAGCAGCAGCAGCGATGTTCTGTGACCCTGTGCCAGGTTCTCACCGCTCCTCACACACAGGAGCAGCAGCGATGTTCTGTGACCCTGTGCCAGGTCCTCACCGCTCCTCACACACAGGAGCAGCAGCAGCGATGTTCTGTGACCCTGTGCCAGGTTCTCACCGCTCCTCACACACACAGGAGCAGCAGCGATGTTCTGTAACCCTGTGCCAGGTCCTCACCGCTCCTCACACACAGGAGCAGCAGCGATGTTCTGTGACCCTGTGCCAGGTCCTCACCGCACCTCACACACACAGGAGCAGCAGCAGCGATTTTCTGTAACCCTGTGCCAGGTCCTCACAGCACCTCACACACAGGAGCAGCAGCGATGTTCTGTGACCCTGTGCCAGGTTCTCACCGCTCCTCACACGCACAGGAGCAGCAGCGATGTTCTGTGACCCTGTGCCAGGTCCTCACCGCACCTCACACACAGGAGCAGCAGCGATGTTCTGTGACCCTGTGCCAGGTTCTCACCGCTCCTCACACACAGGAGCAGCAGCGATGTTCTGTAACCCTGTGCCAGGTTCTCACCGCTCCTCACGCGCACAGGAGCAGCAGCAGCGATGTTCTGTGACCCTGTGCCAGGTCCTCACCGCTCCTCACACACAGGAGCAGCAGCAGCGATGTTCTGTGACCCTGTGCCAGGTTCTCACCGCTCCTCACACGCACAGGAGCAGCAGCGATGTTCTGTGACCCTGTACCAGGTTCTCACCGCTCTTCACGCGCACAGGAGCAGCAGCGATGTTCTGTGACCCTGTGTCAGGTTCTCACCGCTCCTCACGCGCACAGGAGCAGCAGCGATGTTCTGTGACCCTGTGCCAGGTTCTCACCGCTCCTCACACGCACAGGAGCAGCAGCGATGTTCTGTGACCCTGTGCCAGGTTCTCACCGCTCCTCACACGCACAGGAGCAGCAGCAGCGATGTTCTGTAACCCTGTGCCAGGTTCTCACCGCTCCTCACACACAGGAGCAGCAGCAGCGATGTTCTGTGACCCTGTGCCAGGTTCTCACCGCTCCTCACTCGCACAGGAGCAGCAGCAGCGATGTTCTGTGACCCTGTGCCAGGTTCTCACCGCTCATCACACGCACAGGAGCAGCAGCAGCGATGTTCTGTGACCCTGTGCCAGGTTCTCACCGCTCCTCACTCGCACAGGAGCAGCAGCAGCGATGTTCTGTAACCCTGTGCCAGGTTCTCACCGCTCCTCACACACAGGAGCAGCAGCAGCGATGTTCTGTAACCCTGTGCCAGGTCCTCACCGCTCCTCACGCGCACAGGAGCAGCAGCAGCGATGTTCTGTGACCCTGTGCCAGGTTCTCACCGCTCCTCACACACAGGAGCAGCAGCAGCAGCGATCTTCTGTGACCCTGTGCCAGGTTCTCACCGCTCCTCACACACACAGGAGCAGCAGCGATGTTCTGTGACACTGTGCCAGGTCCTCACCGCTCCTCACGCGCACAGGAGCAGCAGCAGCGATGTTCTGTGACCCTGTGCCAGGTCCTTACCGCTCCTCACACACAGGAGCAGCAGCGATGTTCTGTGACCCTATGCCAGGTTCTCACCGCTCCTCACGCACAGGAGCAGCAGCGATGTTCTGTGACCCTGTGCCAGGTTCTCACCGCTCCTCACACGCACAGGAGCAGCAGCAGCGATGTTCTGTGACCCTGTGCCAGGTTCTCACCGCTCCTCACACACAGGAGCAGCAGCGATGTTCTGTGACCCTGTGCCAGGTCCTCACCGCTCCTCACACACAGGAGCAGCAGCAGCGATGTTCTGTGACCCTGTGCCAGGTTCTCACCGCTCCTCACACACACAGGAGCAGCAGCGATGTTCTGTAACCCTGTGCCAGGTCCTCACCGCTCCTCACACACAGGAGCAGCAGCGATGTTCTGTGACCCTGTGCCAGGTCCTCACCGCACCTCACACACACAGGAGCAGCAGCGATGTTCTGTAACCCTGTGCCAGGTCCTCACCGCACCTCACACACAGGAGCAGCAGCGATGTTCTGTGACCCTGTGCCAGGTTCTCACCGCTCCTCACACGCACAGGAGCAGCAGCGATGTTCTGTGACCCTGTGCCAGGTCCTCACCGCACCTCACACACAGGAGCAGCAGCGATGTTCTGTGACCCTGTGCCAGGTTCTCACCGCTCCTCACACACAGGAGCAGCAGCGATGTTCTGTAACCCTGTGCCAGGTTCTCACCGCTCCTCACACACAGGAGCAGCAGCGATGTTCTGTGACCCTGTGCCAGGTTCTCACCGCTCCTCACACACAGGAGCAGCAGCGATGTTCTGTAACCCTGTGCCAGGTTCTCACCGCTCCTCACGCGCACAGGAGCAGCAGCAGCGATGTTCTGTGACCCTGTGCCAGGTCCTCACCGCTCCTCACACACAGGAGCAGCAGCAGCGATGTTCTGTGACCCTGTGCCAGGTTCTCACCGCTCCTCACACGCACAGGAGCAGCAGCGATGTTCTGTGACCCTGTGCCAGGTTCTCACCGCTCCTCACGCGCACAGGAGCAGCAGCGATGTTCTGTGACCCTGTGCCAGGTTCTCACCGCTCCTCACGCGCACAGGAGCAGCAGCGATGTTCTGTGACCCTGTGTCAGGTTCTCACCGCTCCTCACGCGCACAGGAGCAGCAGCGATGTTCTGTGACCCTGTGCCAGGTTCTCACCGCTCCTCACACGCACAAGAGCAGCAGCGATGTTCTGTGACCCTGTGCCAGGTTCTCACCGCTCCTCACTCACAGGAGCAGCAGCAGCGATGTTCTGTAACCCTGTGCCAGGTTCTCACCGCTCCTCACACACAGGAGCAGCAGCAGCGATGTTCTGTGACCCTGTGCCAGGTTCTCACCGCTCCTCACGCACAAAGGAGCAGCAGCAGCGATGTTCTGTAACCCTGTGCCAGGTTCTCACCGCTCCTCACACACAGGAGCAGCAGCGATGTTCTGTGACCCTGTGCCAGGTCCTCACCGCTCCTCACACACAGGAGCAGCAGCAGCGATGTTCTGTGACCCTGTGCCAGGTTCTCACCGCTCCTCACGCGCACAGGAGCAGCAGCGATGTTCTGTGACCCTGTGCCAGGTTCTCACCGCTCCTCACACACACAGGAGCAGCAGCAGCGATGTTCTGTGACCCTGTGCCAGGTTCTCACCGCTCCTCACGCGCACAGGAGCAGCAGCAGCGATGTTCTGTGACCCTGTGCCAGGTTCTCACCGCTCCTCACGCGCACAGGAGCAGCAGCAGCGATGTTCTGTGACCCTGTGCCAGGTTTTCACCGCTCCTCACGCGCACAGGAGCAGCAGCAGCAGCGATGTTCTGTGACCCTGTGCCAGGTTCTCACCGCTCCTCACGCGCACAGGAGCAGCAGCGATGTTCTGTGACCCTGTGCCAGGTTCTCACTGCTCCTCACACACAGGAGCAGCAGCGATGTTCTGTGACCCTGTGCCAGGTTCTCACCGCTCCTCACGCGCACAGGAGCATCAGCGATGTTCTGTGACCCTGTGCCAGGTTCTCACCGCTCCTCACTCTCACAGGAGCAGCAGCAGCGATGTTCTGTGACCCTGTGCCAGGTCCTCACCGCTCCTCACGCGCACAGGAGCAGCAGCGATGTTTTGTGACCCTGTGCCAGGTTCTCACCGCTGCTCACTCGCACAGGAGCAGCAGCGATGTTCTGTGACCCTGTGCCAGGTTCTCACCGCTCCTCACGCGCACAGGAGCAGCAGCGATGTTTTGTGACCCTGTGCCAGGTTCTCACCGCTGCTCACTCGCACAGGAGCAGCAGCGATGTTCTGTGACCCTGTGCCAGGTTCTCACCGCTCCTCACGCGCACAGGAGCAGCAGCGATGTTCTGTGACCCTGTGCCAGGTCCTCACCGCTCCTCACAGGAGCAGCAGCAGCGATGTTCTTTGACCCTGTGCCAGGTTCTCACCGCTCCTCACGCGCACAGGAGCAGCAGCGATGTTCTGTAACCCTGTGCCAGGTTCTCACCGCTCCTCACGCGCACAGGAGCAGCAGCAGCGATGTTCTGTGACCCTGTGCCAGGTCCTCACTGCTCCTCACACACAGGAGCAGCAGCAGCGATGTTCTGTGACCCTGTGCCAGGTTCTCACCGCTCCTCACACGCACAGGAGCAGCAGCGATGTTCTGTGACCCTGTGCCAGGTTCTCACCGCTCCTCACGCGCACAGGAGCAGCAGCGATGTTCTGTGACCCTGTGCCAGGTTCTCACCGCTCCTCACACACAGGAGCAGCAGCGATGTTCTGTAACCCTGTGCCAGGTTCTCACCGCTCCTCACACACAGGAGCAGCAGCGATGTTCTGTAACCCTGTGCCAGGTTCTCACCGCTTCTCACGCGCACAGGAGCAGCAGCAGCAGCAGCGATGTTCTGTGACCCTGTGCCAGGTTCTCACCGCTCCTCACACACAGGAGCAGCACCGATGTTCTGTGACCCTGTGCCAGGATTTGTGTGGGTGTTTTTTTATTGAGAGGTAAAGAAGTTGTTGGGAGAGAGGTGTGTAAATAATGGTGCAGTGGGGAAGTTGGAGAGAACAAAGATGTCCACAAAGGAGTGAGAAAACAGTAAACAGAAAAAGCAGTAGGGAGGGCACAGTGAGATGCAGGAGGAGAGACTTCCCAGGTACTGGAGGATAAACGTGTACAAATAATCACAGCATTTAGAAAGTGAATGTCTCACAGTTGCAAAGTTGTTGTTGTTTTTCAGAGTCCAGATCTTCCTCTAATCTTCACCTTCAAAATGAACTCTACAGACATGTTAAGTGTGCCACTTAGGATGGGACACACAGCCAAGACAGACTGCCTTAAATACTCTGAACACACGCATTTGACTAACAATGAAGGGAGGGGTCTGCCTAATCTACTCAGAAAAATACCAAATAGTTAATTAGATTTTAAGTTGTGTTGCAATTGATAGGAGAATTCAGCTCACAGAAACACACACTATAAATGTGACACTTAACATGTTACACGTGGCATCAATCTCATTTTAACAAGAAGGGGAATGCGGTCAGGAATTAGATAATTACTCCTTCTTCCCTGAACAGGTAGTACATGCGTGGAGCAGCTTTCCAGCAGAGGCATATACCACAGAGGAAATAAAAGATACATTGAGCCACAAAAGGCTGTCACAGATAGAGAAATAACAGGTCACATAGGTCGTTATTAGGGAAGGAACAGACTGAGGCTCAGCGGTCTCCTGTCCGTTTATTGTCATTGTCAACTGTTGTCTTTTTTCATCTCTCGTTATGTTAATGAGTCCATCAGTGAGTGGGGCTATGTTAATGACTGTCCTTCAGTGAGTGAGGCTATTATGTTAATGACTGTTCTTCAGTGAGTGGGGCTATTATGTTAATGAGTGACTGTCTGTCAGTGAGGGAGGCTATGTTAATGAGTGACTGTCAGTGAGTGAGGCTATGTTAATGAGTGTATGTCAGTGAGTGAGGCTATGTTAATGAGTGACTGCTGTCAGTGAGTGAGGCTATGTTAATGAGTGACTGTCAGTGAGTGAGGCTATGTTAATGAGTGTATGTCAGTGAGTGAGGCTGTGTTAGTGAGTGACTGTCAGTGAGTGAGGCTATGTTAATGAGTGACTGTCAGTGAGTGAGGCTATGTTAATGAGTGACAGTCAGTGAGTGAGGCTATGTTAATGAGTGTATGTCAGTGAGTGAGGCTATGTTAATGAGTGACCGTCAGTGAGTGAGGCTATGTTAATGAGTGTATGTCAGTGAGTGAGGCTATGTTAATGAGTGACTATGCATCAGTGAGTGAGGCTATATTAAGAGTGTATGTCAGTGAGTGAAGCTATGTTAAGAGTGTATGTCAGTGAGTGAGGCTATGTTAATGAGTGTATGTCAGTGAGTGAGGCTGTATTATGAGCGAGTTAATTAGGGTGTTATGATGAGTAATAAAAGGACAGAGTTCCTCAGCTATAAGGAGTGCAGCCCCGCACAGGCTTCAAGGGAGCACTCACTTTGCAGGCAGCGGTGAGGCCTATACTTAGTGATAATGCCTTCCAGCAAGTGACACTGCCCTCCTAATGAATGGGATTCCCTGGCCCTGTACTGAATAAGAGCGCCTTCCATTGAGTGAGATGTCCTTATACTGAGTGAGATGTCCTTGTACTGAGTGAGTCTGCATTATACTGAGTGAGGCGTCCTTATACTGAGTCTGCTTCTATGTAGGGAGCCTGCATTATACGCAGGGTGCCTGCGTTATAGTGAGTTAATCCTGCATTACACAGCCACCCTGCTAAGCTGTGTCCATCTCCTTGTGACGCCAGGTGACGGCCGAGCTGGACGCGTGGAATGAAGATCTGCTCCGACAAATGAACGACTTCAACACGGAGGACCTGAGCCTGGCGGAGCAGCGCCTGCAGCGGCACACGGAGCGCAAGCTCGCCACCAACAACATGACGTTCGAAGTGATCCAGCAGGGCCAGGATCTGCACCAGTACATCATGGAGGTGCAGGCGTCAGGTAGGAGGCGCAACGCCATGCCAGGGAGATGGGACGTGCACTGTCACATCACCAGGCTTCGTGTAGGGGGGGTGCACTATTACATCACAAGGCTTCGTGTAGGGGGGGTGCACTGTTACATCACAAGGCTTCGTGTAAGGGGGTGCACTATTACATCACAAGGCTTCGTGTAGGGGGGGTGCACTGTCACATCACAAGGCTTCGTGTAGGGGGGTGCACTATTACATCACAAGGCTTCGTGTAGGGGGGGTGCACTGTCACATCACAAGGCTTCGTGTAGGGGGGGTGCACTGTTACATCACAAGGCTTCGTGTAGGGGGGGGTGCACTATTACATCACAAGGCTTCGTGTAGGGGGGGGTGCACTATTACATCACAAGGCTTCGTGTAGGGGGGTGCACTATTACATCACAAGGCTTCGTGTAGGGGGGGTGCACTGTTACATCACAAGGCTTCGTGTAGGGGGGTGCACTATTACATCACAAGGCTTCGTGTAGGGGGGTGCACTATTACATCACAAGGCTTCGTGTAGGGGGGGTGCACTGTTACATCACAAGGCTTCGTGTAGGGGGGGTGCACTATTACATCACAAGGCTTCGTGTAGGGGGGGGTGCACTGTTACATCACAAGGCTTCGTGTAGGGGGTGCACTGTTACATCACAAGGCTTCGTGTAGGGGGGTGTGCCCTGTCACATCACAAGGCTTCGTGTAGGGGGGTGTGCACTGTCACATCACAAGGCTTCGTGTAGGGGGTGCACTGTCACATCACAAGGCTTCGTGTAGGGGGGTGTGCACTGTCACATCACAAGGCTTCGTGTAGGGGGTGCACTATTACATCACAAGGCTTCGTGTAGGGGGGGTGCACTGTTACATCACAAGGCTTCGTGTAGGGGGGGTGCACTGTTATATCACAAGGCTTCGTGTAGGGGGTGCACTATTACATCACAAGGCTTCGTGTAGGGGGTGTGCACTGTTATATCACAAGGCTTCGTGTAGGGGGGTGTGCACTATTACATCACAAGGCTTCGTGTAGGGGGTGCACTATTATATCACAAGGCTTCGTGTAGGAGGGGTGCACTGTTATATCACAAGGCTTCGTGTAGGGGGGGTGTGCACTATTACATCACAAGGCTTCGTGTAGGGGGGGTGCACTGTTACATCACAAGGCTTCGTGTAGGGGGGGTGTGCACTATTACATCACAAGGCTTCGTGTAGGGGGTGCACTATTATATCACAAGGCTTCGTGTAGGGGGGGTGCACTATTACATCACAAGGCTTCGTGTAGGGGGTGCACTATTATATCACAAGGCTTCGTGTAGGGTGTGCACTATTACATCACAAGGCTTCGTGTAGGGGGGTGCACTGTTACATCACAAGGCTTCGTGTAGGGGGGTGCACTATTACATCACAAGGCTTCGTGTAGGGGGTGTGTGCACTATTATATCACAAGGCTTCGTGTAGGGGGGGTGCACTATTATATCACAAGGCTTCGTGTAGGGGGGTGCACTATTATATCACAAGGCTTCGTGTAGGGGGGTGCACTGTTACATCACAAGGCTTCGTGTAGGGGGGTGCACTGTTACATCACAAGGCTTCGTGTAGGGGGGTGCACTATTACATCACAAGGCTTCGTGTAGGGGGGTGCACTATTACATCACAAGGCTTCGTGTAGGGGGTGCACTATTACATCACAAGGCTTCGTGTAGGGGGGGTGCACTATTACATCACAAGGCTTCGTGTAGGGGGGTGTGCACTGTTACATCACAAGGCTTCGTGTAGGGGGGGTGCACTATTATATCACAAGGCTTCGTGTAGGGGGGGTGCACTGTTACATCACAAGGCTTCGTGTAGGGGGGGTGCACTATTACATCACAAGGCTTCGTGTAGGGGGGGTGCACTGTTACATCACAAGGCTTCGTGTAGGGGGGGTGTGCACTATTACATCACAAGGCTTCGTGTAGGGGGTGTGTGCACTATTACATCACAAGGCTTCGTGTAGGGGGGGTGCACTATTACATCACAAGGCTTCGTGTAGGGGGGGTGCACTGTTACATCACAAGGCTTCGTGTAGGGGGGGGTGCACTATTACATCACAAGGCTTCGTGTAGGGGGTGCACTATTACATCACAAGGCTTCGTGTAGGGGGGTGCACTATTACATCACAAGGCTTCGTGTAGGGGGGTGCACTATTACATCACAAGGCTTCGTGTAGGAGGGGTGCACTATTATATCACAAGGCTTCGTGTAGGGGGTGCACTATTATATCACAAGGCTTCGTGTAGGGGGTGTGCACTGTTATATCACAAGGCTTCGTGTAGGGGGGTGCACTATTACATCACAAGGCTTCGTGTAGGGGGGGTGCACTGTTACATCACAAGGCTTCGTGTAGGGGGGTGCACTGTTACATCACAAGGCTTCGTGTAGGGGGTGTGCACTATTACATCACAAGGCTTCGTGTAGGGGGGTGCACTATTATATCACAAGGCTTCGTGTAGGGGATGTGCACTGTTATATCACAAGGCTTCGTCTAGGGGGTGTGCACTATTATATCACAAGGCTTCGTGTAGGGGGTGTGTGCACTATTATATCACAAGGCTTCGTGTAGGGGGGGTGCATTGTTACATCACAAGGCTTCGTGTAGGGGGGTGCACTGTTACATCACAAGGCTTCGTGTAGGGGGGGTGCACTATTATATCACAAGGCTTCGTGTAGGGGATGTGCACTGTTATATCACAAGTCTTCGTGTAGGGGGTGTGCACTATTATATCACAAGGCTTCGTGTAGGGGGGGTGTGCACTATTATATCACAAGGCTTCGTGTAGGGGGTGTGCAGTGTTATATCACAAGGCTCCGTGTAGGGGATGTGCACTGTTACATCACAAGGCTTCGTGTAGGGGGTGTGCACTATTATATCACAAGGCTTCATGTAGGGGGGGTGTGCACTATTATATCACAAGGCTTCATGTAGGGGGTGTGCACTATTATATCACAAGGCTTCGTGTAGGGGGTGTGCACTATTATATCACAAGGCTTCGTGTAGGGGGTGTGCACTATTATATCACAAAGCTTCGTGTAGGGGGTGTGCACTATTTCATCACAAGGCTTCGTGTAGGTGGTGTGAACTATTATATAACAAGGCTTCGTGTAGGGGGTGTGCACTATTATATCACAAGGCTTCGTGTAGGGGGTGTGCACTGTTATATCACAAGGCTTCGTGTAGGGGGGTGCACTGTTACATCACAAGGCTTTGTGTAGGGGGTGTGCACTATTACATCACAAGGCTTCGTGTAGGGGGGGTGCACTATTATATCACAAGGCTTCGTGTAGGGGGTGTGCACTGTTACATCACAAGGCTTCGTGTAGGGGGTGTGCACTGTTATATCACAAGGCTTCGTGTAGGGGGTGTGCACTATTATATCACAAGGCTTCGTGTAGGGGGTGTATGCACTATTATATCACAAGGCTTCGTGTAGGGGGTGTGCACTGTTATATCACAAGGCTTCATGTAGGGGGTGTGCACTATTATATCACAAGGCTTCGTGTAGGGGGGTGCACTATTACATCACAAGGCTTTGTGTAGGGGGTGTGCACTATTATATCACAAGGCTTCGTGTAGGGGGGTGCATTGTTACATCACAAGGCTTCGTGTAGGGGGGTGCACTGTTACATCACAAGGCTTCGTGTAGGGGGTGTGCACTATTACTGTACATCACAAGGCTTCGTGTAGGGGGGGTGCACTATTATATCACAAGGCTTCGTGTAGGGGATGTGCACTGTTATATCACAAGTCTTCGTGTAGGGGGTGTGCACTATTATATCACAAGGCTTCGTGTAGGGGGGGTGTGCACTATTATATCACAAGGCTTCGTGTAGGGGGTGCACTATTATATCACAAGGCTTCGTGTAGGGGATGTGCACTGTTACATCACAAGGCTTCGTGTAGGGGGTGTGCACTATTATATCACAAGGCTTCGTGTAGGGGGGTGTGCACTATTATATCACAAGGCTTCATGTAGGGGGTGTGCACTATTATATCACAAGGCTTCGTGTAGGGGGTGTGCACTATTATATCACAAGGCTTCGTGTAGGGGGTGTGCACTATTTCATCACAAGGCTTCGTGTAGGGGGTGTGCACTATTATATCACAAGGCTTCGTGTAGGGGGTGTGCACTATTATATCACAAGGCTTCGTGAAGGGGGTGTGCACTATTATATCACAAGGCTTCGTGTAGGGGGGTGCACTGTTACATCACAAGGCTTCGTGTAGGGGAGGTGCACTGTTACATCACAAGGCTTCGTGTAGGGGGTGTGCACTATTACATCACAAGGCTTCGTGGTGGGGGGGTGCACTATTATATCACAAGGCTTCGTGTAAGGGATGTGCACTGTTACATCACAAGGCTTCGTGTAGGGGGTGTGCACTGTTATATCACAAGGCTTCGTGTAGGGGGTGTGCACTATTACATCACAAGGCTTCATGTAGGGGGTGCACTATTACATCACAAGGCTTCATGTAGGGGGTGCACTATTACATCACAAAGCTTCGTGTAGGGGGGTGTGCACTGTTACATCACAAGGCTTCATGTAGGGGGTGCACTATTACATCACAAGGCTTCGTGTAGGGGGTGCACTATTACATCACAAGGCTTCATGTAGGGGGTGCACTATTACATCACAAGGCTTCGTGTAGGGGGTGTGCACTATTACTGTACATCACAAGGCTTCGTGTAGGAGGGGTGCACTATTATATCACAAGGCTTCGTGTAGGAGGGGTGCACTATTATATCACAAGGCTTCGTGTAGGGGGTGTGCACTATTATATCACAAGGCTTCGTGAAGGGGGTGTGCACTATTATATCACAAGGCTTCGTGTAGGGGGGTGCACTGTTACATCACAAGGCTTCGTGTAGGGGAGGTGCACTGTTACATCACAAGGCTTCGTGTAGGGGGTGTGCACTATTACATCACAAGGCTTCGTGGTGGGGGGGTGCACTATTATATCACAAGGCTTCGTGTAAGGGATGTGCACTGTTACATCACAAGGCTTCGTGTAGGGTGTGTGCACTGTTATATCACAAGGCTTCGTGTAGGGGGTGTGCACTATTACATCACAAGGCTTCATGTAGGGGGTGCACTATTACATCACAAGGCTTCATGTAGGGGGTGCACTATTACATCACAAAGCTTCGTGTAGGGGGTGTGCACTATTATATCACAAGGCTTCGTGTAGGGGGTGTGCACTATTACATCACAAGGCTTCGTGTAGGGGGTGTGCACTATTTCATCACAAGGCTTCGTGTAGGGGGTGTGCACTATTATATCACAAGGCTTCGTGTAGGGGGTGTGCACTATTACATCACAAGGCTTCATGTAGGGGGTGCACTATTACATCACAAGGCTTCATGTAGGGGGTGCACTATTACATCACAAAGCTTCGTGTAGGGGGGTGTGCACTGTTACATCACAAGGCTTCATGTAGGGGGTGTGCACTATTATATCACAAGGCTTCGTGTAGGGGGTGTGCACTATTACATCACAAGGCTTCGTGTAGGGGGTGTGCACTATTTCATCACAAGGCTTCTTGTAGGGGGTGTGCACTATTATATCACAAGGCTTCGTGTAGGGGGTGTGCACTATTATATCACAAGGCTTCGTGAAGGGGGTGTGCACTATTATATCACAAGGCTTCGTGTAGGGGGGTGCACTGTTACATCACAAGGCTTCGTGTAGGGGAGGTGCACTGTTACATCACAAGGCTTCGTGTAGGGGGTGTGCACTATTACATCACAAGGCTTCGTGGTGGGGGGGTGCACTATTATATCACAAGGCTTCGTGTAAGGGATGTGCACTGTTACATCACAAGGCTTCGTGTAGGGGGTGTGCACTGTTATATCACAAGGCTTCGTGTAGGGGGTGTGCACTATTACATCACAAGGCTTCATGTAGGGGGTGCACTATTACATCACAAGGCTTCATGTAGGGGGTGCACTATTACATCACAAAGCTTCGTGTAGGGGGGTGTGCACTGTTACATCACAAGGCTTCATGTAGGGGGTGCACTATTACATCACAAGGCTTCGTGTAGGGGGTGCACTATTACATCACAAGGCTTCATGTAGGGGGTGCACTATTACATCACAAGGCTTCGTGTAGGGGGTGTGCACTATTACTGTACATCACAAGGCTTCGTGTAGGAGGGGTGCACTATTATATCACAAGGCTTCGTGTAGGAGGGGTGCACTATTATATCACAAGGCTTCGTGTAGGGGGTGTGCACTATTATATCACAAGGCTTCGTGTAGTGGGGTGTGCACTATTATATCACAAGGCTTCGTGTAGGGGGGTGTGCACTATTATATCACAAGGCTTCGTGTAGGGGGGTGTGCACTATTATATCACAAGGCTTCGTGTAGGGGGGTGCACTATTATATCACAAGGCTTTGTGTAGGGGGGGTGTGCACTATTATATCACAAGGCTTCGTGAAGGGGGTGTGCACTATTATATCACAAGGCTTCGTGTAGGGGGGTGCACTGTTACATCACAAGGCTTCGTGTAGGGAGTGTGAACTATTATATCACAAGGCTTCGTGTAGGGGGTGTGCACTATTATATCACAAGGCTTCGTGTAGGGGGGTGTGCACTGTTATATCACAAGGCTTCGTGTAGGGGGGTGTGCACTATTATATCACAAGGCTTCGTGTAGGGGGTGTGCACTGTTATATCACAAGGCTTCGTGTAGGGGGGTGCACTGTTACATCACAAGGCTTCGTGTAGGGGGTGTGAACTATTATATAACAAGGCTTCGTGTAGGGAGTGTGCACTATTATATCACAAGGCTTCGTGTAGGGGGTGTGCACTGTTATATCACAAGGCTTCGTGTAGGGGGGTGCACTGTTACATCACAAGGCTTCGTGTAGGGGGTGTGCACTATTACATCACAAGGCTTCGTGTAGGGGGGGTGCACTATTATATCACAAGGCTTCGTGTAGGGGGTGTGCACTGTTACATCACAAGGCTTCGTGTAGGGGGTGTGCACTGTTATATCACAAGGCTTCGTGTAGGGGGTGTGCACTATTATATCACAAGGCTTCGTGTTGGGGGTGTATGCACTATTATATCACAAGGCTTCGTGTAGGGGGTGTGCACTGTTATATCACAAGGCTTCATGTAGGGGGTGTGCACTATTATATCACAAGGCTTCGTGTAGGGGGGTGCACTATTACATCACAAGGCTTCGTGTAAGGGGTGTGCACTATTATATCACAAGGCTTCGTGTAGGGGGGGTGCATTGTTACATCACAAGGCTTCGTGTAGGGGGGTGCACTGTTACATCACAAGGCTTCGTGTAGGGGGTGTGCACTATTACTGTACATCACAAGGCTTCGTGTAGGGGGGGTGCACTATTATATCACAAGGCTTCGTGTAGGGGATGTGCACTGTTATATCACAAGTCTTCGTGTAGGGGGTGTGCACTATTATATCACAAGGCTTCGTGTAGGGGGGGTGTGCACTATTATATCACAAGGCTTCGTGTAGGGGGTGTGCACTGTTATATCACAAGGCTCCGTGTAGGGGATGTGCACTGTTACATCACAAGGCTTCATGTAGGGGGTGTGCACTATTATATCACAAGGCTTCGTGTAGGGGGGGGTGCACTATTATATCACAAGGCTTCATGTTGGGGGTGTGCACTATTATATCACAAGGCTTCGTGTAGGGGGTGTGCACTATTATATCACAAGGCTTCGTGTAGGGGGTGTGCACTATTTCATCACAAGGCTTCGTGTAGGGGGTGTGCACTATTATATCACAAGGCTTCGTGTAGGGGGTGTGCACTATTATATCACAAGGCTTCGTGTAGGGGGGTGCACTGTTACATCACAAGGCTTCGTGTAGGGGGGGTGCACTGTTACATCACAAGGCTTCGTGTAGGGGGTGTGCACTATTACATCACAAGGCTTCGTGGTGGGGGGTGCACTATTATATCACAAGGCTTCGTGTAAGGGATGTGCACTGTTACATCACAAGGCTTCGTGTAGGGGGTGTGCACTGTTATATCACAAGGCTTCGTGCAGGGGGTGTGCACTATTACATCACAAGGCTTCATGTAGGGGGTGCACTATTACATCACAAGGCTTCATGTAGGGGGTGCACTATTACATCACAAAGCTTCGTGTAGGGGGGTGTGCACTGTTACATCACAAGGCTTCATGTAGGGGGTGCACTATTACATCACAAGGCTTCGTGTAGGGGGTGCACTATTACATCACAAGGCTTCATGTAGGGGGTGCACTATTACATCACAAGGCTTCGTGTAGGGGGTGTGCACTATTACATCACAAGGCTTCATGTAGGGGATGTGCTCTGTTACATCACAGAGATGAGGCATCAGATATAGACATATATTGTCACGACCGTAGATTTGCAATGATTAATGTTAATGATAAATACTTTCCCCATATACAGTACTTTGTATACTTGTGTAGTTTGTAGAAAATGTGTCCTGTGCTAACCAGAAATACAGAAATACAGATACAGCCAACGTTATTGGACCCGTGGTGCCATCCCGCAGGTGAAATAGCGCACTCGCCCGGCTAATTCAAAACCATGTCCGCTTCTCCCGCTCGTGCGCTGTGTATTTCCCGCTACAACGCTCCACGGGGTGGAATAACATTAGCTACATCTGTACAATATTTGAAAGACATCTAGGTTGAGTAGAAGGTATACATGGGTTGTCCCTTAGGTGTTCTCGTCCTGTGCTTCAGCCTGAACAAGGGACCTGCATTCGTAAATATCGGGCAATCAAGTTATCCCCATGTTTATTAAATAACGTTTCTACAGGGTATGTGTGATCATGCACACTACATACCCAACCGTGTCTGGGGAAGTCGATAGATGGTGTAAGGGTTTGTACAATAAAACGAGTATGGGCTGTCTTCTCCAGGAGCAGGTAGGTTCGTGCTGCCCTTTCCTTGTGCCTGGCCTGTGTAAGTGACGCTCAGTAACATCACACAATGTGCTCCCTTGGTTTAGGAATCGAGCTGATCTGTGAGAAGGATATTGACCTGGCTACACAAGTGCAGGAGTTGCTGGAATTCCTCCACGAGAAGCAGCACGAGCTGGACCTGAACGCGGAGCAAACGCACAAACGCCTAGAGCAATGTCTGCAGCTCCGACACCTGCAGGCCGAGGTCAAGCAGGTCAGTGCTAAACTGACCCCCCAAATCTACATGCCTCACTGCTCGTGCGGTGAAACCTACCTGTGATCCTTGCTTGGAAGAGAGATGTAGAAGTGAGAGCAGCTCGGGGCAGCTCCAGCACTGTAATAACTGCGTGAGATTATATATATATATATATATATATATATATATATATATATATATACATAACATACGATACCGGTTGCAACACGACATCAAGGGACAGCACGCAGGTAAGTAAATCAAAAATGTTCTATATTTGTGTCTTCTATCAAATATAGAACATTTTTGATTTACTTACCTGCGTGCTGTCCCTTGATGTCGTGTTGCAACCGGTATCGTATGGTCTGTTATTGCTTTATGGGATAAGCACCAAAACTTATTTACTTGCATATGGTGTGCCGGCTGTGCATTGGATTCTATATATATACATATATATATATATATATATATATTTACACACACGCTGTACAGTAACAGGTTACAGGAAAGGCCAGTAGCACATCGAGTTACCTATTTGAAGTGTCACTCAGTGGTGACAAGTTACTACAATAACCATCATTCGTCATTATTCCCATTTAAACTAATTCATAATTACATAGTTTCATATTTACATAGTTTCATAGTCCAGTGTCATAGTTACGAAGTAGTTACATCGTGTCATAGTTACAAAGTAGTTACATAGTGTCATAGTTACATAGTAGTTCCATAGTGTCATAGTTACAAAGTAGTACAAAGTAGTACAAAGTAGTGTCATAGTTACATAGTGTCATAGTTACATAGTAGTTCCATAGTGTCATAGTTACAAAGTAGTACAAAGTAGTACAAAGTAGTGTCATAGTTACATAGTGTCATAGTTACATAGTGTCATAGTTACATAGTAGTTCCATAGTGTCATAGTTACAAAGTAGTTACATAGTGTCATAGTTGCATAGTGGTTCCATAGTAGATGAGGTTGAAAAAAAAATGGTGTCCATCGCGTTGAACCTATGCTAAATTTAGAGGCCAGGTACTTACCCTATATTTGTACTTACAGTGTATTAGTCCAGAGGAAGGTAAATATGTTCATAACTTCACACTTGCAGGTGGGTCTTCCTGCTGGATTGCCGTTCTGCTTGAAGTGAATGGCTATTAGTGCCGGATAATGACGATCATACCTTACCATACAAAAACATGCTATTATTATTATTAATAATGAATCGGTCCCATAAACGGCAAACTCTGCAGTAGTCATTCTGTGAACGTTTCCCAGTAAGGTGGCATATTTTGCTTTACACTTAATAACCGAACCCATTGCTCCGCAGTATATCAGTAATAAGTCTCTCTCATAGAAAGAATGGCACACAGCGCTCACGTATACTCTGAATATGGGACAGGAGGTTCTCCGGGCTCCTGCTCCAGCTGTTCCAATACTCGGGCACTCTCAGGTGCGACGTATGTGCCCTAATAATAATGTAATATATTGTACCCGCGGCGCCCCCTTCGCCTCCAAACTACAACACCCTGTTCGCTCAGGGAACCTGTCACACGTTGGGCGTCAGGCATGCCACGAGAATACGTGGCAGCGCTCCTCATTACAGGCCCACTTAGTGTGCTGGAAGAGGTGTGCGCGGGGAGAGGGGAAGCGTGATACTGGCGCTGCAGCTTCGTTCAGTGGCCAGGTACATTGGAAGAGTGTGGGTCCAATCCAAAAGCTTAATATACATTTATTTTATTATAAAATGTACATTATAAGGAGCTCCAACGTATGTTTACTGAAGTGCCAAAGTGTCAAAATCCATCATAAGCATAAAAGCAACAGGTCTAGTAATACAGACATAAGAGTGAGTCTCTGCCCCACAGAGCTTACAATCTCTGCAACATGGGGAGGAAATGTGGGCACATTAGGGAGAGAAATTAGATGTTTTTATTGAGTGTGTTACAGTATTTTGTATCAACACAAAAGTGGTGCCAATTTAAAATAATTTATAAATATACATGTAACGGTGCTTCCCCCCCCCCCTCCCCCTCTGGGAGATTCTGCCATTACTGGTCGTGTGGGGCATGATACCTGCTGGTAACAGGAGGGCCGAGCTGTCCGCCGGTGGTGTTGGGGACACACGAGCAGGTTACATGACCCACGTGGTTCTCTAGCAGTGCAGCGCCTCCATCTGCCGCAGGCTCCAGGTAGGTGAAGATGATCTCCTGCAGTAGAACTATCACCTCTCCCCCAGTAAGATCACACACTAGGCGGGAGCGTAACAACAGGTCTCTGCCCACTGCAGTCTCTGGGATGGTCAACGTGAGGATGGTCCCTGGACTACCACTAGAGGTCAGGGCCCCTGCAGCTGTCCTGGCTCTTCCCGGGCCCTCTAGCAGGACCAGAGGTATAGGGTATCCCTCGCTCTCCCCCAAGGGGACGAGGAACAGGGGAAGAGAAGCTCCAGGCAATCCTGTGTGATCCCTGCCTCCCTCAAGAGGGGAGAGGCACTACTAAATTTGGGGCGGCACCCAGGAGGAGGGCACCAGGTCCTTCCCATGATTGGACATGCCCAGGCCTGATGTCACCGCCTCCCACTGCCACTCAAGTGCAACACCAAGGAGGGGGAAACCCCATGCAGACTACTGGCAGCCTGATTGTACCAGGGCTTACTGCCAGGAGTAGGGCAGGTTAGTAGCCAAAGGTGGCCTGGCTACAGATATATTTAAACTGTAAATGTGCCCGTGGTTACCGTGTGTTCTGGCAAGTTTTTACTATCTCTGTACGGTGGAGGGTTTTGCCTTTTTTTTACCCAGCATAACTTATTAAATATGTGGTTGAAACCTATCCCAGCTTCACATGGCAAAAGCCAGTATAACCAGCCTCACACTGAAGACACCCAAAATGTTGAAAAAGCTGTCTGTGAGTAGGTTACCGGCTCTACACTTTTTTTAACCCCCAGCTGTGCTGTATAGCTGCGTAATGCGTCAGGTAGACGTTTATAGGACTCCGTGCTAAGATTGATAAGATTCTAAAGTTTAAGCAACCTTTGGAAACACCAGCAAGTAAGCATGCTCAACAGCCTTTTGGTTAAGGTAAATCTTGTATGAGTCTGCAATAGCAAACGTTGTAACTGGCGTCCAATGATGCAGCGAGTACAGGCCGAGGAAATTACTCCGTTAGTATGCCGGGGTCTCCGGGCGCTGTCAGCGTGCTCCTACTGTACCAAACGAGAATCCGCAGAGGACATGACTCCGTTAGTATGCCGGGGTCTCCGGGTGCTGTCAGCGTGCTCCTACTGTACCAAACGAGAATCCGCAGAGGACATGACTCCGTTAGTATGCCGGGGTCTCCGGGTGCTGTCAGCGTGCTCCTACTGTACCAAACGAGAATCCGCAGAGGACATGACTCCGTTAGTATGCCGGAGTCTCCGGGCGCTGTCAGCGAGCTCCTACTGTACCAAACGAGAATCCGCAGAGGACATGACTCCGTTAGTATGCCGGGTCTCCGGGCGCTGTCAGCGAGCTCCTACTGTACCAAACGAGAATCCGCAGAGGACATGACTCCGTTAGTATGCCGGGTCTCCGGGTGCTGTCGGCGTGCTCCTACTGTACCAAACGAGAATCCGCAGAGGACATGACTCCGTTAGTATGCCGGGGTCTCCGGGTGCTGTCAGCGAGCTCCTACTGTACCAAACGAGATTCCGCAGAGGACATGACTCCGTTAGTATGCCGGGTCTCCGGGCGCTGTCAGCGAGCTCCTACTATACCAAACGAGAATCCGCAGAGGACATGACTCCGTTAGTATGCCGGGTCTCCGGGTGCTGTCAGCGAGCTCCTACTGTACCAAACGAGAATCCGCAGAGGACATGACTCCGTTAGTATGCCGGGTCTCCGGGTGCTGTCAGCGAGCTCCTACTGTACCAAACGAGAATCCGCAGAGGACATGACTCCGTTAGTATGCCGGGGTCTCCGGGTGCTGTCAGCGAGCTCCTACTGTACCAAACGAGATTCTGCAGAGGACATGACTCCGTTAGTATGCCGGGTCTCCGGGCGCTGTCAGCGAGCTCCTATTGTACCAAACGAGAATCCACAGAGGACATGACTCCGTTAGTATGCCGGGTCTCCGGGCGCTGTCAGCGAGCTCCTACTGTACCAAACGAGAATCCGCAGAGGACATGACTCCGTTAGTATGCCGGGTCTCCGGGTGCTGTCAGCGTGCTCCTACTGTACCAAACGAGAATCCGCAGAGGACATGACTCCGTTAGTATGCCGGGTCTCCGGGTGCTGTCGGCGTGCTCCTACTGTACCAAACGAGAATCCGCAGAGGACATGACTCCGTTAGTATGCCGGGGTCTCCGGGTGCTGTCAGCGAGCTCCTACTTTACCAAACGAGAATCCGCAGAGGACATGACTCCGTTAGTATGCCGGGTCTCCGGGTGCTGTCAGCGAGCTCCTACTGTACCAAACGAGAATCCGCAGAGGACATGACTCCGTTAGTATGCCGGGTCTCCGGGTGCTGTCAGCGAGCTCCTACTGTACCAAACGAGAATCCGCAGAGGACATGACTCCGTTAGTATGCCGGGTCTCCGGGTGCTGTCAGCGAGCTCCTACTGTACCAAACGAGAATCCGCAGAGGACATGACTCCGTTAGTATGCCGGGGTCTCCGGGTGCTGTCAGCGAGCTCCTATTGTACCAAACGAGATTCTGCAGAGGACATGACTCCGTTAGTATGCCGGGTCTCCGGGCGCTGTCAGCGAGCTCCTACTGTACCAAACGAGAATCCACAGAGGACATGACTCCGTTAGTATGCCGGGGTCTCCGGGTGCTGTCAGCGAGCTCCTACTGTACCAAACGAGAATCCGCAGAGGACATGACTCCGTTAGTATGCCGGGTCTCCGGGTGCTGTCAGCGTGCTCCTACTGTACCAAACGAGAATCCGCAGAGGACATGACTCCGTTAGTATGCCGGGTCTCCGGGTGCTGTCGGCGTGCTCCTACTGTACCAAACGAGAATCCGCAGAGGACATGACTCCGTTAGTATGCCAGGGTCTCCGGGTGCTGTCAGCGAGCTCCTACTGTACCAAACGAGAATCCGCAGAGGACATGACTCCGTTAGTATGCCGGGGTCTCCGGGTGCTGTCAGCGAGCTCCTACTGTACCAAACGAGAATCCGCAGAGGACATGACTCCGTTAGTATGCCGGGTCTCCGGGTGCTGTCAGCGAGCTCCTACTGTACCAAACGAGAATCCGCAGAGGACATGACTCCGTTAGTATGCCGGGTCTCCGGGTGCTGTCGGCGTGCTCCTACTGTACCAAACGAGAATCCGCAGAGGACATGACTCCGTTAGTATGCCGGGTCTCCGGGTGCTGTCGGCGTGCTCCTACTGTACCAAACGAGAATCCGCAGAGGACATGACTCCGTTAGTATGCCGGGTCTCCGGGTGCTGTCAGCGAGCTCCTACTGTACCAAACGAGAATCCGCAGAGGACATGACTCCGTTAGTATGCCGGGTCTCCGGGTGCTGTCGGCGTGCTCCTACTGTACCAAACGAGAATCCGCAGAGGACATGACTCCGTTAGTATGCCGGGGTCTCCGGGCGCTGTCGGCGTGCTCCTACTGTACCAAACGAGAATCCGCAGAGGACATGACTCCGTTAGTATGCCGGGTCTCCGGGCGCTGTCAGCGAGCTCCTACTGTACCAAACGAGAATCCGCAGAGGACATGACTCCGTGAGTATGCCGGGGTCTCCGGGTGCTGTCGGCGTGCTCCTACTGTACCAAACGACAATCCGCAGAGGACATGACTCCGTTAGTATGCCGGGGTCTCCGGGTGCTGTCGGCGTGCTCCTACTGTACCAAACGAGAATCCGCAGAGGACATGACTCCGTTAGTATGCCGGGTCTCCGGGTGCTGTCGGCGTGCTCCTACTGTACCAAACGAGAATCCGCAGAGGACATGACTCCGTTAGTATGCCGGGTCTCCGGGTGCTGTCAGCGAGCTCCTACTGTACCAAACGAGAATCCGCAGAGGACATGACTCCGTTAGTATGCCGGGTCTCCGGGCGCTGTCAGCGAGCTCCTACTGTACCAAACGAGAATCCGCAGAGGACATGACTCCGTTAGTATGCCGGGTCTCCAGGTGCTGTCGGCGTGCTCCTATTGTACCAAACGAGAATCCGCAGAAGACATGACTCCGTTAGTATGCCGGGTCTCCAGGTGCTGTCGGCGTGCTCCTACTGTACCAAACGAGAATCCGCAGAGGACATGACTCCGTTAGTATGCCGGGTTTCCGGGCGCTGTCAGCGAGCTCCTATTGTACCAAACGAGAATCCGCAGAGGACATGACTCCGTTAGTATGCCGTGTCTCCAGGTGCTGTCGGCGTGCTCCTATTGTACCAAATGAGAATCCGCAGAGGACATGACTCCGTTAGTATGCCGGGTCTCCGGGTGCTGTCTGTTACGCCGGTGCTGCCCGCAGACCAGACTCGTCCCTTATACTGAGGTGGGGACGTATATGTGCACGCACCCGCAGCAGAAGGAGCGTGTCCGGAGTGTGGTGTTTTTGCGTTTCCAGGCCAGGTGTGAAAAAGGTGTAGCAATACTTGCCGGTACCGGTACTGAAGAGACGAAGTCGTTGCCTTAAGCCAAGGTCGATGAGAGAGAGATCCAGGAGGTAGAGGTCCAAGCTGAGGTCGAGGGATGATAGAAGCTGCAAGGTCAAGTGGGAGCCGGAGTCCGGAGCCAGATAGGAACGTCCGCCAAGCCGGGTCGCAACCTGAAAACACTGAGACAAAGCGAGATCCAGAATAGACGTCCGTAGCAGAGACTATGTCGAGCGATGTGAGAGAGGTAGGACAGGTATTAAGTACTGTGGCTGACCAATGGGTAGCGGAGGGAGGCCTTGAGGAGCCCGAGGAGCTGTCCAGGGTTGGTCCCCATAATAGACCGCCAGGAGGTAAGGTTTAGGGTTAACTGGTAACCAGCGCCTGGGCGGGGGGGGCGTGGCTTCACTGCAAGAGCAGTGAATAAATTAACTGGTGCCGACACGCGCTCCGTAACGGGAGGGGATGCACACGCAGGGGCAATGGCAGGCGCCCGAGCATCAGCCTCACGCGGAGCGGTGGCAGCCCGACGGAGAGGACGGGGAAGCCTCCTCACCACGGGGGTCGGGTGGGAGCGACGAGGACGTAGCCGCACAGCAGCGGGAGCAGAAAGAGGTGAGGGGAGGTCACGCTGCGACCGCCGTGACCCCCGAGTCCTCACACTGTCAACGAGCTCCTACCAAACGAGAATCCGCAGAGGAAATTACTGCGTTAGTATGCCGGGGTCTCCGGGCGCTGTCGGTGTGCTCCTACTGTACCAAACGAGAACCCGCAGAGGAATGGAGCGATGGGGCGGTGCAGCTGGGAAAAATATCTACCGGACTGCTCTCTATCCGTACAAAAAAGTTTTAATGGCACATAACAACAGCAAAAGTCACCTCCTACGCGTTTCACACAGCTAACCTACTCTTTGATAAAGCGCGGTTAGCCGTGTGAAACGCGTAAGAGGCGACTTTTTATGTGCCATTAAAACTTTTTGGGACACTTAGAGTGCAGTCCGGTTTAGGTCCAAGGCAGCTGCACCACCTCAGCACACCATTCCCCTGCTTTATAGATGAAGGAAGCCGGTGACATAATCTCACCCCCGCACTTTAATAGGCATAGACCTGGGACGAGCAGACTGTGGACTTCTTCCTGCAGAAGAGAGGTAAAGAGAAGGTGTGCCGGCAGTGGGACCCGCAGTAAAGATTAACCTTGCCGTGGTTTCAGGTTTATAATGCTTTGGCCAAACGCTTGATTAATGATCCTGACTTTTGGGAAGAATAACAGATAGTGTTTCACTTTAGAATTGGTCACATTGGATGCAGTGTCTGGATTCTTTGTCTCTTGTTGTACACATTGAGAGGTTGTTTCAATAAAAGTTATTTTTTGGCTGGTATGTGGGACTTTCTGTAAGGTCACATTGACACCTGGTGATACTGGTCTCCCCCCAGCCTCTCTCTCCCCAGCCTCTCTCTCCCCAGCCTCTCTCTCTCCAGCCTCTCTCTCTCCAGCCTCTCTCTCTCCAGCCTCTCTTTCTCCAGCCTCTCTCTATCCAGCCTCTCTCTCCTCAGCCTCTCTCCTCAGCCTCGCTCATCAGCCTCTCATCAGCCTCTCCCCCCAGCCTCTCTCCTCAGCCTCTCCCCCCAGCCTCTCTCCCCAGCGTCTCTCCACAGCCTCTCTCCTTAGTCTCTCCTCAGCCTTTCCTCTGCCTCTCCTCAGCCTCTCTCTTCCCCCAGCCTCTCCCCCCAGCCTCTCTCCTTAGTCTCTCTCCCAGCCTATCCTCTGCCTCTCTCCCCAGCCTGTCATTATGTCTTCCAGGTGCTGGGTTGGATCCGCAATGGGGAGTCCATGCTGAATGCCAGCCTCGTTAACGCCAGCTCTCTGTCGGAGGCTGAGCAGCTCCAGAGAGAACACGAGCAGTTCCAGATGGCTATCGAGGTAGCTGCATCAGGCTAATTGCTATTCACTCTGCCATATGGACATTCTGTATCTGGCTCTGCATTTACTTATCCAAGCCGTGTATCATAGCATGCTAATAATAAGTCTGTAGGGGCGTGGCCTGTGGGTGCTGGGTGGGGCCTGTGGATGCCGGGTGGGGCCTATGGATGCTGGGCGGGGCTTGTGGGTGCTGGGCGGGGCTTGTGGGTGCTGGGCGGGGCCTGTGGGTGCTGGGCGGGGTCTGTGGGTGATGGGCGGGGCTTGTGGGTGATGGGCGGGGCTTGTGAGAGCTGGCGGGAAAGTACCAGTTTGCATTGAACGTGTCGCTGTGATATAGTAACAAAACGACACAAAGGGAGTTATTCACTAAACTATGATAGTGCTGATCGGGGCACACGGGCGTCAGTGAGCGCTTCCGTGCGATACGGCCCGGAACAGAAATATCGCAGTTTAATAAAAAACATCTCAGTACTTCAGAGACAGCGAATGAAATGGCACAAATAATGTTCCGTATCAGATCGCGGTTACAGAGCGTTCTGCATCAGATCGCGGTTACAGAGCGGTCTGTATGAGATCGTGGTTACAGAGCGTTCTGCATCAGATCGCGGTTAGAGAGCGTTCTGTATCAGATTGCGGTTACAGAGCGTTCTGTATCAGATCGTGGTTACAGAGCGTTCTGTATCAGATCGCGGTTACAGAGCGTTCTGTATCAGATCGCGGTTACAGAGCGTTCTGTATCAGATCGCGGTTACAGAGCGTTCTGTATCAGATTGCGGTTACAGAGCATTCCGTATCAGATCGCGGTTACAGAGCGTTCTGTATCAGATCGCGGGTACAGAGCATTCCGTATCAGATCGCGGTTACATAGCGTTCTGTATCAGATCGTGGTTACAGAGCGTTCTGTATCAGATCGCGGTTACAGAGCGTTCTGTATCAGATCGCGGTTACAGAGCGTTCTGTATCAGATTGCGGTTACAGAGCGTTCGGTTTCAGATCGCGGTTACAGAGCGTTCCGTATCAGATTGCGGTTACAGAGCATTCTGTATCAGATCGCGGTTACAGAGCGTTCTGTATCAGATCGCGGTTACAGAGCGTTCTGTATCAGATCGCGGTTACAGAGCGTTCTGTATCAGATCGCGGTAACAGAGCGTTCTGTATCAGATCGCGGTTACAGAGCGTTCTGGATCAGATCGCGGTTACAGAGCGTTCTGTATCAGATCGCGGTTACAGAGCGTTCCGTATCAGATCGCAGTTACAGAGCATTCTGTATCAGATCGCGGTTACAGAGCGTTCTGTATCAGATCGCGGTTACAGAGCGTTCCGTATCAGATCGCGGTTACAGAGCGTTCTGTATCAGATTGCGGTTACAGAGCATTCTGTATCAGATCGCGGTTACAGGGCGTTCTGTATCAGATCGCGGTTACAGAGCGTTCTGTATCAGATCGCGGTTACAGAGCGTTCTGTATCAGATCGCGGTTACAGAGCGTTCTGCATCAGATCGCGATTACAGAGCGTTCTGTATGAGATCGCGGTTACAGAGCGTTCTGCATCAGATCGCGGTTACAGAGCGTTCTGTATGAGATCGCGGTTACAGAGCGTTCTGTATGAGATCGCGGTTACAGAGCGTTCTGTATGAGATTGCTGTTTCAGAGCGTTCTGTATCAGATCGCGGTTACAGAGCGTTCTGTATCAGATCGCGGTTACAGGGCGTTCTGTATCAGATCGCGGTTACAGAGCGTTCTGTATCAGATCGTGGTTACAGGGCGTTCTGTATCAGATCGCGGTTACAGAGCGTTCTGTATGAGATCCCGGTTACAGAGCGTTCTGTATCAGATCGCGGTTACAGAGCGTTCTGCATCAGATCGCGGTTACAGAGCGCTCTGGGCGTCAGACCTTCTGCCGCGAGACATGAAACCTTATCAGCAAATGAGTTCAGGAAAACATTATTTTATAAATAAAAGGGAAGAAAGCCGGTCACTGATCCATCAAAGGTGACTAACGACGCCGGGTAATTGCAGTGCTTAATGAAGCTTTACCAGCCTTCAACCATCACAATATCCAGCAGGGAAATGACTGAACGCAGAGCACTGGGTGTATCAAAGAAAGACATCTTACTGTGAAAGTAGGGGGGGAAGTGGGGGTGAGGGAAGAGGATGGGGAGGAGGGAGAGGACAGGGGGGGGAGGGAGAGGGGGGACAGGATGGGGAGGGGGGACAGGATGGGGAGGGGAGAGGATGGGGAGGGGGAGTAGGGTTTATTTAATAAATCTGGTGCTGTTTTTTGCATCATTGTACCAGTTTTGAAGCAGGGAACTTATATAATTGTTAATAATGTTATTACTACAAATACTTTGAGTAATTTCAGGTACCTCCCTCTGGCAGCACTGGAGTTAACTCGTTATTCCCCTGTACTTCTCCCACCACTCCTCACCTCTCCTCACCACTCCTCACCACACCACTCCTCACCTCTCCTCATCTCTCCTCATCTCTCCTCATTTCTCCTCACCTCACCTCTCCTCACCACTCCTCACCACTCCTCACTACTCCTCTCCTTATCTCTCCTCGCCTCACCACCTCTCCTCTCCCTCCTCTCCTCACCTCTCCTCACCACTCCTCTCATCTCTCCTCTCCTCACCACCTCTCCTCACCACTCCACTCCTCATCTCTCCTCACCTCACCACCTCTCCTCACGCCTCCTCACCTCTCCTCACCAATCCTCATCTCTCCTCTCCTCACCACTCTTATCCTCATCTCTACTCACCACTCCTCACCACCTCTCCTCACCTCACCACCTCTCCTCACCCCTCCTAACCTCTCCTCACCAATCCTCATCTCTCCTCACCAATCCTCATCTCTCCTCTCCTCACCACTCTTATCCTCATCTCTCCTCACCACTCCTCACCACCTCTCCTCACCACACCTCACCTCTCCTCTCCCTCCTCACCTCCCTGGCATGTCTTGTTTCCCCTGCCCCCTGCAGTCGCTCTTTCATGCCAGCTCCTTGCAGAAGACGCACCAGGGCGCCCTGCAGGTGCAGCAGAAGGCGGAGGCGCTGCTGCAGGCCGGGCATTACGATGCCGACGCCATCCGGGAGTGTGCGGAGAAGGTCGCCTTACACTGGCAGCAGCTGATGCTGAAGATGGAGGACAGACTAAAGCTGGTCAATGCATCGGTGGCCTTCTATAAAACCTCAGAACAGGTCAGCAGCACCCTGATATAACACCCGCAGGACGTACCCCGATATAACACCCGCAGGACGTACCCCGATATAACAACCGCAGGACGTACCCTGGTATATCAACTGCGCCATGTACCCTGATATAACATCCGCAGGAAATACCTTAATATAATAACTGCAGGGCGTACCTTAATATAATTACCACAGGACATACCCTGATATAACAACTGCAGAACATAAACCTTATTTAACAACAGTAGGACACGCTGATATAACAACTGCAGGAAGCACCCTGATATAACAACCGCAGGACATACCCTGATATAACAACTGCAGAACATAAACCTTATTTAACAACAGTAGGACACGCTGATATAACAACCGCAGGATGCACCCTGATATAACAACCGCAGGACATACCCTGATATAATAACCGCAGGACATACCCTGATATAACAACTGCAGGAAGCACCCTGATATAATAACCGCAGGACATACCCTGATATAACAACCGCAGGACATACCCTGATATAACAACCGCAGGACATACCCTGATATAATAACCGCAGGACATACCCTGATATAACAACCGCAGGACATACCCTGATATAACAACCGCAGGACATACCCTGATATAACAACCATAGGACGTACCCTGATATAACAACCGCAGGAAGCACCCTGATATAACAACCGCAGGACATACCCTGATATAACAACCACAGGACGTACCCTGAAATTAGCCGCAATCTGATTTTTCAAAACAGTTGAAAACTAGATGACTGAGAACAAACCGTTTTTATGCACTGACCAGAACCGCACCGATGGTTCTAGGGAACAAGGTTCCGTGCGTAAGGCGCGTCCCATGTCCGAGCTGCCGATTAGAACCAGCTCCGAGACTAACCTCGCCTCGGGTACTAGCTTTAAATGTTTGGGAATGGGGCTAGTCTCCCACCTCACGTTTAGTTTTCATATTGACAAACTGACACCCCAAATCTATCCCAAGCTGGGTGCCCGTTCTAGAAAGAAATCCTGCCTACGCCTCTCGGTGAGAACGCGCATCGCACCGCCGATTATAATGCCCATTACTGACTGTGGGATGTAGTGTAAGGTACAGCACCCCAAACTCAATATGCCGTTTTGTCTTACTATGTAACTTCAACACCCACCTTTGGGATATTTACGTTGGACTAGGTTGGCTGTCCCTCGAGTGCGGACGCAACGCGCACCTTTCCTGTCTCACCTTCACACACTTTCTGAGCAAGTTACCCAATTATCTGAGCAAGCTTCTCACCCCTAATGTACACAGCACTCATCTCCTCACACCCGCCCCCAGAAACCTGCTTATAGTCCCATGGCTCAGTAAAGGATCCGGTCACTCGTCCTTCTCATACAGATTTCCCCGTTACTGGGACAATTTACCCGAGTCTCTGAAATCCGCTTCCTGTCTAGGTTCCTGGGAGACTTTGTCTGTTTCCTACTTTAAACCTGTTTGAAACTTGTAATGTCGCCTTTACTCTGCGCTGAGGACAGGCCTGGAAACGAGAAGCAACTCTCAGAGGGTTTTATTCCTGGTAAAATATTTTATAAACCACAGGACATATCCTGATATAACAACCGCAGGACGTATCCTGATATAACAATCTTAGGCGTTCAGCTTGTTGTTGTAGATATATCATTGCATGAACTGCCCCTATTGTTCTTATAATATAAATATAGCGGATATATTTGGAGGCGGGCATGTAACGCGCTTTGCCAGCTGGATCTTCTCCCGTAAAGCGCAGTATCACTATTTGTTGTATAAGTGCCCAGCGTCCGCGTGTAACCGGATATAACACGCTTGGCACGGGTCGCCATATATGTAGTGATCTGAAATAACAACATACTCTGATATACCAGCTACAGGCCGAATATAACCAGGCCGGGGTGTACTGTATAGGACAGTGAGGTATTATGTTGTGGGCTCCGTGTCACAATACCGTCCCGTGTCACATTACCGCCCCGTGTCACATTACCGCCCGTGGCATGCGCAGGTGTGCAGCGTTCTGGAGAGTCTGGAGCAGGAATATCGCAGAGACGAAGACTGGTGCAGAGGCCACGATAAACTGGGACCAGCCACTGACATGGACCACGTGGTCCCACTGATCAGCAAACACCTGGAGCAGAAAGAGGCATTCCTAAAGGTCAGCACGGTGTCACCGTCCCACGTTACCTGGGGTCTAAAACAAATAAAGAATTGGGAAGTAGCGCAGAACTCCCCCCCCCCCCCGGCTCATGTGGTTAAACTATTTATTGCTGCTACAAAGTTCCCAGATTATTACGCGGTCGCTGTAAGTTTACTTAAAGATTTCCAACCCGGGTCAGCAATGGCCTGTATACTGCCCCCTGTATACTGCCCCCTGTATACTGAACCCTGTATACTGCCCGTTCTATTCATACTGTGCTCCCTGTGCGCACTGTTACATGTGACCCTTTCCCTGTGTACACGCTGTGTGCGCTCCTGTCTCCCGCAGGCCTGTATACTGCCCCATGTATACTGCCCCCTGAATACTGCCCCCTGTATACTGCCCGTTCTATTCATACTGTGCCCCCTGTGCGCACTGTTACATGTGACCCTTTCCCTGTGTACACGCTGTGTGCGCTCCTGTCTCCCGCAGGCCTGTATACTGCCCCCTGTATACTGCCCCCTGTATACTGCCCGTTCTAGTCATACTGTGCCCCCTGTGCGCACTGTTACATGTGAGCCTTTCCCTGTGTACACGCTGTGTGCGCTCCTGTCTCCCGCAGGCCTGTATACTGCCCCCTGTATACTGCCCCCTGTATACTGCCCGTTCTATTAATACTGTGCCCCCTGTGCTCACTGTTACATGTGACCCTTTCCCTGTGTACACGCTGTGTGCGCTCCTGTCTCCCGCAGGCCTGTATACTGCCCCCTGTATACTGCCCCCTGTATACTGCCCCCTGTATACTGCCCGTTCTAGTCATACTGTGCCCCCTGTGCGCACTGTTACATGTGAGCCTTTCCCTGTGTACACGCTGTGTGCGCTCCTGTCTCCCGCAGGCCTGTATACTGCCCCCTGTATACTGCCCCCTGTATACTGCCCGTTCTATTCATACTGTGCCCCCTGTGCGCACTGTTACATGTGACCCTTTCCCTATGTACACGCTGTGTGCGCTCCTGTCTCCCGCAGGCCTGTATACTGCCCCCTGTATACTGCCCCCTGTATACTGCCCCCTGTATACTGCCCGTTCTATTCATACTGTGCCCCCTGTGCGCACTGTTACATGTGACCCTTTCCCTGTGTACACGCTGTGTGCGCTCCTGTCTCCCGCAGGCCTGTATACTGCCCCCTGTATACTGCCCCCTGTATACTGCCCGTTCTATTCATACTGTGCCCCCTGTGCGCACTGTTACATGTGACCCTTTCCCTTTGTACACGCTGTGTGCGCTCCTGTCTCCCGCAGGCCTGTATACTGCCCCCTGTATACTGCCCCCTGTATACTGCCCGTTCTAGTCATACTGTGCCCCCTGTGCGCACTGTTACATGTGACCCTTTCCCTGTGTACACGCTGTGTGCGCTCCTGTCTCCCGCAGGCCTGCACGTTAGCGCGGAGGAACGCGGAGGTCTTTCTGAAGTACATTCACCGTAACAACGTCGGCATACCCGGCGCGGCCTCTCACACGCGGGGACCCGAACAGCAAGTCAAGGGTGAGCTGCAGAATACTAACACTGCGTCATGTCCACTTACATTAATACAGGGAGGGGGCTACACCAGTCCTCAAGGACCGCCAACAGGTCCGGTTTTAAGGGCACGACCGGTGGTGCAGTCTTCAATTGAGCCACTGATTGAGCCACGTGTGCTGCAGCACTGATATCCTTTAAACCTGACCTGTTGGTGGCCCCTGAGGACTGGAGTTTCCCACCATGCCTTAGGCCGTGCTTATAGTGCCAGCGACGGCGACGCGACAGCGCCTGAACACAAATACATTGTCGCCGCCGCGTGCGCTTATAGTAAGAGCGACAAAGCGACGTGATTTTTGGTAGCCGTAATTATTTGATTTTTCAGGGGCTGGCGCCTCATGTGACAGCCCCTGAACCAATCAGGAGCCTGGTCGTTACCGGCACTATATGCGCGGTCTTAGAGGGATATGTACCAAGTATCTCAAATTGACAATTACGTTGATGCTAAGAGTGTTATCTTTCGGTTCTGATCCTCTGCATCAGCGCGGCGCTGAGCGATATTATAACCCAGCGGGTTCACACCTATTTTTGGTTAAGGAGCCCTGAGTGAAATTCTGAGGAACCCCAAACCCTCTCTAATAGCAACTCTGAGATCAGATGCATTGTAAGGAACCCCAACCCTCTCTAATAGCAACTCTGAGATCAGATGCATTGTAAGGAACCCCAACCCTCTCTAATAGCGCGTCTGAGATCAGATGCATTGTAAGGAACCCCAACCCTCTCTAATAGCAACTCTGAGATCAGATGCATTGTAAGGAGCCCCAACCCTCTCTAATAGCGCGTCTGAGATCAGATGCATTGTAAGGAACCCCAACCCTCTCTAATAGCGCGTCTGAGATCAGATGCATTGTAAGGAACCCCAACCCTCTCTAATAGTGTCTGAGATCAGATGTACTGTAAGGAACCCCAACCCTCTCTAATAGCGCGTCTGAGATCAGATGCATTGTAAGGAACTCCAACCCCCTCTAATAGCGCGTCTGAGATCAGATGCATTGTAAGGCACCCCAACCCTCTCTAATAGCAACTCTGAGACCAGATGCATTGTAAGGAACCCCAACCCTCTCTAATAGCGCGTCTGGGATCAGATGCATTGTAAGGAACCCCAACCCTCTCTAATAGTGTCTGAGATCAGATGCATTGTAAGGAACCCCAACCCTCTCTAATAGCAACTCTGAGATCAGATGCATTGTAAGGAACCCCAACCCTCTCTAATAGCAACTCTGAGATCAGATGCATTGTAAGGAACCCCAACCCTCTCTCATAGTGTCTGAGATCAGATGCACTGTAAGGAACCCCAACCCTCTCTAAGAATGCGTCTGAGATCAGATACATTGTAAGGATCCCCAACCCTCTCTAATAGCGTGTCTAAGATTAGATGCATTGTAAGGAACCCCAACCCTCTCTGATAGTGTCTGAGATCAGATACATTGTAAGGAACCCCAACCCTCTCTAATAGCGCGTGTGAGATCAGAAGCATTGTAAGGAGCCCCAACTCTCTATAATAGCACGTCTGAGATCAGATGCATTGTAAGGAACCCCAACCCTCTCTAATAGCGCGCCTGAGATCAGATGCATTGTAAGGAACCCCAACCCTCTCTAATAGCGCGTCTGAGATCAGATGCATTGTAAGGAACCCCAACCCTCTCTAATAGTGTCTGAGATCAGATGCACTGTAAGGAACCCCAACCCTCTCTAATAGCGCGTCTGAGATCAGATGCATTGTAAGGAACCCCAACCCCCTCTAATAGCGCGTCTGAGATCAGATGCATTGTAAGGCACCCCAACCCTCTCTAATAGCAACTCTGAGACCAGATGCATTGTAAGGAACCCTAACCCTCTCTAATAGCGCGTCTGGGATCAGATGCATTGTAAGGAACCCCAACCCTCTCTAATAGCAAATCTGAGATCAGATGCATTGTAAGGAACCCCAACCCTCTCTCATAGTGTCTGAGATCAGATGCACTGTAAGGAACCCCAACCCTCTCTAAGAATGCGTCTGAGATCAGATACATTGTAAGGAACCCCAACCCTCTCTAATAGCAAATCTGAGATCAGATGCATTGTAAGGAACCCCAACCCTCTCTCATAGTGTCTGAGATCAGATACATTGTAAGGAACCCCAACCCTCTCTAATAGCGCGTCTGAGATCAGAAGCATTGTAAGGAACCCCAACCCTCTCTTATAGTGTCTGAGATTAGATGCATTGTAAGGAACCCCAACCCTCTCTGATAGTGTCTGAGATCAGATACATTGTAAGGAACCCCAACCCTCTCTAATAGCGCGTGTGAGATCAGATGCATTGTAAGGAGCCCCAACTCTCTATAATAGCGCGTCTGAGATCAGATGCATTGTAAGGAACCCCAACCCTCTCTAATAGCGCGTCTGAGATCAGATGCATTGTAAGGAACCCCAACCCTCTCTAATAGCGCGTCTGAGATCAGATGCATTGTAAGGAACCCCAACCCTCTCTAATAGTGTCTGAGATCAGATGCACTGTAAGGAACCCCAACCCTCTCTAATAGCGCGTCTGAGATCAGATGCATTGTAAGGAACCCCAACCCCCTCTAATAGCGCGTCTGAGATCAGATGCATTGTAAGGCACCCCAACCCTCTCTAATAGCAACTCTGAGACCAGATGCATTGTAAGGAACCCCAACCCTCTCTAATAGCGCGTCTGAGATCAGATGCATTGTAAGGAACCCCAACCCTCTCTAATAGTGTCTGAGATCAGATGCATTGTAAGGAACCCCAACCCTCTCTAATAGCAACTCTGAGATCAGATGCATTGTAAGGAACCCCAACCCTCTCTAATAGCAACTCTGAGATCAGATGCATTGTAAGGAACCCCAACCCTCTCTAATAGCAACTCTGAGATCAGATGCATTGTAAGGAACCCCAACCCTCTCTCATAGTGTCTGAGATCAGATGCACTGTAAGGAACCCCAACCCTCTCTAATAGCGTGTCTGAGATTAGATGCATTGTAAGGAACCCCAACCCTCTCTGATAGTGTCTGAGATCAGATACATTGTAAGGAACCCCAACCCTCTCTAATAGCGCGTCTGAGATCAGATGCATTGTAAGGAGCCCCAACTCTCTATAATAGCGCGTCTGAGATCAGATGCATTGTAAGGAACCCCAACCCTCTCTAATAGCGTGTCTGAGATCAGATGCATTGTAAGGAGCCCCAACTCTCTCTAATAGCGCGTCTGAGATCAGATGCATTGTAAGGAACCCCAACCCTCTCTAATAGCGCGCCTGAGATCTGATGCATTGTAAGGAACCCCAACCCTCTCTGATAGTGTCTGAGATCAGATACATTGTAAGGAACCCCAGCCCTCTCTAATAGCGCGTCTGAGATCAGATGCATTGTAAGGAACCCCAACTCTCTCTAATAGCGCGTCTGAGATCTGATGCTTTGTAAGGAACCCCAACCCTCTCTAATAGCGCGGCTGAGATCTGATGCATTGTAAGGAACCCCAACCCTCTCTAATAATGCGTCTGAGATCAGATGCATTGTAAGGAACCCCAACCCTCTCTAATAGCGCGTCTGTGATAGATGCATTGTAAGGAACCCCAACCCTCTCTAATAGCGCGTCTGTGATAGATGCATTGTAAATTCTTCTGTATTTGATACAATTTTCAAATGACCAGAAGATTGCAGGGGACCCTTTTAGGGGCGCCCGGGGAACCCAAAGATTCCTAGGAACCCTGGTTGAAAAACACTGTTATAACCACTTATAACAACGTTTGCCTCTGTAAGCGGCACAGACGTTCTCTCTGTGCCAACTGAATCCATCAGGGCTAAGGGGCCGTTAACCTTTGTGCCCAAGAGGTCAGCGTCACATGTAAGAAAATCCGGTAACATTCTTCATGCGTTTGCTGCGGGTCCAAGTGACGCCAGAGACACTTCTGGACCTTCATCAGATAGCACATTGCAGCCCTGGTATTGCATGTATGTGCTTTAGGAGGTCTTCTTCTTACGTTACATTGTGTACATCTGTTGCCCATTATTCAAACTCTTGTTCTCAGCATCGGGGGATCAGGGTGTTTGCTATATGTTGGTATTAAGCTCCTGTCAGGTGCTGATTAAAAGCAGCATAACTGAATCTGCAGACCTGAAGCTGGGTTTAGATTGGATTAGGTGCAGTTAAGATGCAGAATGGATGAGATTAATGTCAATGCTGTCACCAAACATACGCTTAAATGCTGAGGATCCTATTAAGGTGTGAGATGTGGGACAGGCAGGAGAGCAGACATGTAACTCTGTAACCATCATGCAGCAGTTACATGTTACCCGTGTGTGTCTGATCGGTAACTTACACATCCAGCGTGTTATGTGGCAAACTCCACACATGGATGCACTGCTCACACCGGGGCTCAGGTGTGGCATGTGTTACACTGAGCCCGTTTTGGCTTGTGTCTGTCATATGCACCCCTGCTACACACCTGCTCCTCACGTGGATAGACACACAGCTGTCATACGATACCCCATCTTAGTCTGTGATTTGTCAAGCCAGGGTCTGCCACGTTCTGTCCGGCATGCCACGTTACCGGGCTAGATGCCCCTGCCAGTGCCACGGAGACAGGAATTTATTGAGAACCGTGTGCAGTAAAGCGAGGGAGAGATGAACAGGACGGGGAACTAGTGCAAAACACAGGGAGAGGGCACAACGAGAGAGAAAGATGGCCACTGCTTTGTATACTTTAAACATGGCCTCATACCAACGTCCGCCCCCCAATGTCTGCCCCCGCCCCCTACTTCTGAGTTAGGGAACTGCCGAACGTGACGATGTTGTAAATTTTTTTGCGCAGCCATCCTGAGCGAGCTGCTGCAGAGAGAAAACCACGTCCTGCACTTCTGGACCCTTAAGAAGAGGCGGTTAGATCAGTGCCAGCAGTACGTGGTGTTCGAGAGAAGCGCCAAGCAGGTACGTGAGCGGAGCGCCAGCTTATCCGGGCAGAACATCACTGCTAAAGGTTCAGTGATACAGGGGCGACCAACGCCACTCCTCAAGGCGCCTCAACAGGTCAGGTTTTCAGATGTCCCTGCTTCAGCACAGGTGGTGTCTTTGACTGAGCCACTGATTGAGCCACCTGTGCTGAAGCAGGGGTATCCTTAAAACCTGACCTGTTGGGGGGTCTTGAGGACTGAAGTTGGGAACCCCTGCTGTAATACGTTACCATGTGGAATTCAAGCAGCATTTATCTCTGGGGGGACATTGTTCCCCCATCCTCACTGAGAAACAAGGTTTGGGGAATACGATGTACCCCTTCCTCCTGGATATATCTGCCGTATATCTGTCTGCGGGTTACAGATATTCCATGCCCTGTGCTATTTATCTTACAATCAGCAAACCGCGAAACCTCAGGCCGCCAAAGATAATTTCTGCCCTACTTCCATTCTCCTGAACCCAGAAATACTATTTTTAGTATCATATTCTATACCTCTGTTACCGAGAAACTCCCTCCCAGGGATAGAAACAATTGGGGCCGTTATTGTCACAGGACCTGTAATAAAAAGGGAAATATGAATTCCCTTTTAATTGGACTTTTTCATAAGCTTGCGCTGCACATTCATACAGACGCGGCTCTGAATGCGTCACCGCCCCATATACAGGGATATAACTATAGGACGTGTGTATGTGAGGCGTAGGCTGCATATACTGTATATATATTTCTGGTCTTACGCCAGCTTGGTCTGGTAACCTCGTCATTCCAAATGTGCGCCAGTCCGAATACACTGCCGTGCCAGGAACACCGGGGCCGAATACACTGCCGTGCCAGGAGCGCCAGTCCGAATACACTGCCGTGCCAGGAGCGCCAGTCCGAATACACTGCCGTGCCAGGAGCGCCAGTCCGAATACACTGCCGTGCCAGGAGCGCCAGTCCGAATACACTGCCGTGCCAGGAGCGCCGGGCCAAATACACTGCTCTGCCAGGAGCGCCAGCCGGATAACCTGCCCCGCCAGGAGCGCCGGGCTGAATACACTGCCCTGCCAGGAGCGCCGGTCCGAATACACTGCCCTGCCAGGAGTGCCGGGCTGAATACACTGCCCTGCCAGGAGCGTCGGTCCGAATACACTGCCCTGCCAGGAGAGCCAGTCCGCATACACTGCCCTGCCAGGAGTGCCGGTCCGAATACACTGCCCTGCCAGGAGCGCCAGTCCGAATACACTGCCCTGCCAGGAGCGCCGGGCTGAATACACTGCCCTGCCAGGAGCGCCAGTCCGAATACACTGCCCTGCCAGGAGCGCCGGGCTGAATACACTGCCCTGCCAGGAGCGCCGGGCTGAATACACTGCCCTGCCAGGAGCGCCGGGCTGAATACACTGCCCTGCCAGGAGCGCCAGTCCGAATACACTGCTGTGCCAGGAGCGCCGGGCTGAATACACTGCCCTGCCAGGAGCGCCGGGCTGAATACACTGCCCTGCCAGGAGCGCCGGGCTGAATACACTGCCCTGCCAGGAGCGCCGGGCTGAATACACTGCCCTGCCAGGAGCGCCGGGCTGAATACACTGCCCTGCCAGGAGCGCCGGGCTGAATACACTGCCCTGCCAGGAGCGCCGGTCCGAATACACTGCCCTGCCAGGAGCGCCAGTCCGAATACACTGCCCTGCCAGGAGCGCCGGTCCGAATACACTGCCCTGCCAGGAGCGCCGGGCTGAATACACTGCCCTGCCAGGAGCGCCGGTCCGAATACACTGCCCTGCCAGGAGCGCCGGGCTGAATACACTGCTCTGCCAGGAGCGCCAGGCTGAATACACTGCTGTGCCAGGAGCGCCGGGCTGAATACACTGCCCTGCCAGGAGCGCCGGGCTGAATACACTGCCGTGCCAGGAGCGCCGGGCTGAATACACTGCCCTGCCAGGAGCGCCAGTCCGAATACACTGCCCTGCCAGGAGCGCCGGGCTGAATACACTGCCGTGCCAGGAGCGCCGGGCTGAAAAGACTTCCCTGCCAGGAGCGCCGGGCTGAATACACTGCTCTGCCAGGAGCGCCGGGCTGAATACACTGCCCTGCCAGGAGCACCGGGCTGAATACACTGCCCTGCCATGAGCGCCGGGCTGAATACACTGCCGTGCCAGGAGCGCCGGTCCGAATACACTGCCCTGCCAGGAGCGCCGGGCTGAATACACTGCTCTGCCAGGAGCGCCAGGCTGAATACACTGCCCTGCCAGGAGCGCCGGGCTGAATACACTGCCGTGCCAGGAGCGCCGGGCTGAATACACTGCCCTGCCAGGAGCGCCAGTCCGAATACACTGCCCTGCCAGGAGCGCCGGGCTGAATACACTGCCGTGCCAGGAGCGCCGGGCTGAAAAGACTTCCCTGCCAGGAGCGCCGGGCTGAATACACTGCTCTGCCAGGAGCGCCGGGCTGAATACACTGCCCTGCCAGGAGCACCGGGCTGAATACACTGCCCTGCCAGGAGCGCCGGGCTGGGGGGCATCTCACTGTGATAATATATCTCCAATATTCATGGCAAACACTCATATACCCAGGGACGGTATCCAGTTCCCTAACCCAGGGGGGGGCTGAGCTCCAGTCCTCGCGCCCCCCCCCCCCAACAGGTCAAGTTTTCAGGATATGCCAGCTTCAGCACAGGTGGCTTAATCAGTCCCCCTGCATCAGCACAGGTGGCTCAATCACAGCCACTGATTGAGCCAGCGGCGCTGAAGCATGGACTGATTGAGCCACCTGTGCTGACGCTAGGATTTCCTAAACACCTGTCCTTTTGGGGGGGGCTTGGGGACTGGAGTTGAGCCCCCCCTGCTCTAACCTATCCCCCCTTGTTTTCCTGTGTTTGGGACGCAGGCGTTAGACTGGATCCAAGAAGCGGGCGAGCACTTCCTCTGCTCCCGCACCGCCCCCGGGGACTGCGCAGAGGAGACGCAGGAGCTGCTCCGGGAATACGGGGAGTTCCGAATACCCGCTAAGGTACGGGGCGAGAAGGACATCTAATGCAGAGAGATACTGTGCGCGGGCGGCCAACGTCAGCCCTCAAGGGCCTCCAACGGGTCATGTGGTCAGGATATCCCTGCTTCAGCACAGCTGGCGCAGTCAGTGACTCAGTCACTAATTGAGCCACCTATGCTGAAGCAGGGATATCTTGAAAACCTGACCTGTTGGAGGCCCTTGAGGACTGGAGTTGCCTGCTCCTGTGTTAGTGCATTCATACACTATACACAGTACTATCCAAGAAAAGCACACACACGAGTACTATGTTACCCGGAGGTGCCGGTATTTATATGATCCGATTGCTGCCTTCTATAAAACAGGTTAAATCTTCTATAAAAATGATTACGACCGGAAATGAAATGCCCGCCATTGCTATATTTTACATTTCCGTGTTCTAGTGAATTCCGCAGGTTTATAAAAAAGCCATATTGTAATTAAGAGGAACGCACACAAAGACCCTTATTCTGTACAGTGCCAATAGTGCCGATCTGTCAGCAGTCAGTTGGGCTTTCCGTGCAGTCGCACTGAAATGGCGCTATTCGCATTTCACAGAATAAGGCCCAAAGGTTTAGCTGAAACATGCTAAGCATCTCGCCAATCTAAAAACTATACTATTAAAATAAAAACAAACTGACCCTAACGCTATCTCATCAAGTCAAGAATATAATTGAGAATGGCAAGAAAACCGCAGAAACACTACACTTAAAGCTACAATTTCTAAATAAAATCTCTTTATTCGCGTGCTTTTGTTTCGTTCACACTGTTCGCGGTGGAACGTAAGTATGAAGCGTGAGGCATTTAGCTAAAATCAAGAAAACCGCTTTAGAACCGGAACCGGAAGTACTGAACCGGTACTTTGTGGACCGATTATGTCTCCCCCAGATATGTACCTGTATCCCAAATGTAAAGTTAATCGAACAATTCCCTGAGCAGCTAGAGTGAAAAAAAACGAAGTTTTCACAAACATGTGCCCGGTCTCTGCCCAAAGCTACGCCCCAAACACACCACCCCCCACCTGCGCTCTCCCTTTTAATACCCTTAGATAGCGTGCCACGCTCGCTGGCGCTAGGATTAAGCGTGCGGATTTGTGTAGCCGGACAAACAAACGTTCTGAATTATAGTATGAAACGTCCTAATGACTACCGCACACCAAACGTAAAAAGGAAGAATGTTCCTGGTTACATTGTATCACAGCATGACACATCACAGCAATATGTAGCAAATATTCCCCCCCCCCCCCCCCGTGTAATGTTTCCTGATCTCTTTAGGGTTTATTAAAAAAAAAAAAAAATAATCATTTGTAGAAGTTTAAAGTAATAACACCGATTTATAAAGGTTCTTATGCCAATACGGATCATATATTATACAATAACATATATATAGCAAATGGAAATATTACTGTGTGCTCATCCACATGTCTTAGACAGGTCTGCAACCCCGCCTTTCACCATTATCACCCAGCACACAGTGCTTCGACTGCAGCAAGGGACTCTGGGAAATGACCAGCAAATGAGCACACAGTGCCACCTTTTGTTTCAAAACCGTATAACAGGTTTTGAAGCAAAAGATGGCACTGTGTGCTCATTTGCATGTAATTTCCCAGAATCCCTTTCTGCTGCGGAAGCACTGTGTGCTGGGTGATAATGGTGAAAGGCGGGGTTGCAGACCTGTCTAAGACATGTGGATGAGCACACAGTAATATTTCCATTTGCTATATGCTTTACTGTGGAGGGTTTTTGTCACTTTTTTTACCCACCATAACTTAACTCTATATTTTGACCTGTTAGCTGTATTTGGGGCTTCCAGCTTTGGGGTCAATGTATCAGATTTAATTCGCTTTATTCTTGGTATATCTGATGTCTTTATTTTTGCTCCTGAATTGCTCTGTATTTGCACCAAAGAAGTATTGATGCATCACAGCGCGGACTGAGAGAGATGGAAATGCAGAGTGTGACGTATATAAATATATCAGTATATAATCTAATGAGGGGGTGCAATCTCCGTGCCCCTAATATCTCACCCAAACAGGCCCCTCCCCGCACTAACGAGTCTGTGTCTCTGCAGCAAACCAAGGAGAAAGTGAAGCTTCTCATCCAGCTGGCCGACAGCTTCGTGGAGAAGGGCCACGTGCACGCCACGGAACTCAAGAAATGGGTCACTACTGTGAACAAATATTACCGGGACTTCTCCCTGCGGATGGGCAAATACCAGGGGTCACTACAGAGAGCCCTGGGGGTCAGCCCCGAGGTACTGGGGCTCACTGGGACAGCAATACATTGGAGACATAGTGAGGCCCTCAAAAAAAGTCATTAGTGCTACTTTGTGTCCCGGGACGCACCGTTTGGTGATTGTAACAAGCCGCGCTTCCTCACACTCGTGCAGTTAGGCTGCGAACCCGCTGCGGCCGGCGGGGCGCGCGGCCGCAAACCACCAGACCCTTGCCCGAGTGGTCCCTGCCCCCGCTGCCTCCTTCCGACAGGGCTGACTACGTACTGTGACGCGTCAGCCGGCCGATGCTGCAAGAATCTTGTGAATTTCGGCGTTGACGCGTCACGTGGTACGCGAGTCAGCCAATGGGGAGGAGGGGAGGGACGGAGCTAGGTGGGAGGCGCCTTGGGCGGGGAGCAGGGAAGGAGCTGCGTGTTATTAAAGTGTGTGAGTGTGTATGTGTGTGTGTGTATGTGTGTGTGTGTGTGTGTGTGTATGTGTGTGTATATGTATGTGTGTGGGGGGTGGATGGCACCACGATCAGAGCCCGCCCCACTCCCGCCCCCCTCCCTCCCCCTCCCTCTCACTCCCGCCCCCCTCCCTCCCACTCCCGCCCCCCTCCCTCCCTCTCCGGCTCCCTACAGACCGCATATCGCGGTCTGTGTCTGTCAGCGCCCCGCCTGTCTGCAGTGCGGGCGCGCTGACTGAGGGAGCGGGGCCTTAGCCTTATACAGACCCGGCGGGACAGGACGGGGTGAAACAGAGTATCTAATATTGGGGGTCTTGCTATGCAGGACACACAGATTGAAAGTACTGACCCTGCCACTTGGACTTTGCTGCTGTCGGTAACTGTGACCATTGACATCACAGCTACTGATTGGCTCGCAGTCAGTATGCTCTCAGCAGCCATCTTTGCAAAGGGATACGCCCTTCTGACAGTTTCTTTTTGGGATCACTGCTACCCCAGGACACCCTTTCTTTCCTTTGCCCCTAAAGAAGTGGCCGTGTACCCCAAGGAATTGCCACTTTAAATTCCGGAATATGAAAGGGTTTCGTCATACACTTCTCTTTGGTTAGTGTTTGTGGGGGGTCAGACCCGCCCATTTATTGTAATCTAACCCTGGAGATTTTTTGGGGGGTTGGGTAGGGTTGCTAGACATCCCGTATATAAAGGATTGTCTCTTCTTTCATTGATTTGTCCAGGAAGGGTCTGTCGGGACGCATATTTTATGCCTTGATGTGAAATGCCTGAACATAAAATCCCTGTACTGAAATGAGCCATAAACCCGTTAGTGATTATTTCTCCCCGAGTGTAACCGTTCCCTTTTCCCATAGCTGTCGCCTTACTGAATTATTACAATAATAAAGTTAGGACACTGCCTGGTCATCTCATAATGACACCCACCCCTACAGGTGTTACTCAGTGCTTGTCCTTCCCCATCCCGCCAAGCGCAGAGATCATAAAAACCGCGGCCAGGCGGGAGACCACACAAAGCTCGGAGCGTTTGCAGATCGTTCCTCGCTCCTACAACGTCGCACTTTCATACTAGATTTTGGCGTCCCGTATTATTACATGTGGCGACCCTAGATGGGGGTGGGAGGGCAGGTATCTGGGAGCAGGTCGGGAGAAACTAAACGGAAGGGAGATCTGTTCTGCAGAGGGGCAGGGTGGGGTTTCAGGAAGGAAGAGACGGCTCACCAAGTCTTCCTATTATATGTATACATCTAACACATGGGGTATAATCTGAGGGCTGACTCCCTTTCCTTACCATTGACCCCCCCCCCCCCCCCCATGCTTGCCCCATGCCGGTACTGCTTTTGCCCCAGCCTCCTCCACTGGGAGGCAGTTCTCTGCACCCACCCAGGCATCGGTATCTGCTTCTATTTGCAGGACAATAAGGACCTGGAGCTGGACATTGTGCCGGCCATCCTGACCGACCCCGAGGTGAAGCTGCGAGACGCGAGCCATGAGATCAACGAGGAGAAGAGGAAGTCTGCCAGGAAAAAAGAGTATGTGCGCTGGTATTGAAGACGCTAGTCTTTAAAGTGGGCAAACCCATTCAAACCATAGTGCCAGCGTCTTATACCACACGTCATTATACCGCGCGTCATTATACCGCGTACCGCGCGTCATTATACCGCGCGTCATTATACCACACGTCATTATACCGCGCGTCATTATTCCGCCGTCATTATACCGCGCGTCATTATACCGCGTACCGCGCGTCATTATACCGCGCGTCATTATACCGCGTACCGCGCGTCATTATACCACACGTCATTATACCGCGCGTCATTATACCGCGTACCGTGCGTCATTATACCACACGTCATTATACCGCCTGTCATTATACCGCGTACCGTGCGTCATTATACCGCGCGTCATTATACCGCGTACCACACATCATTATACCGCGTACCGTGCGTCATTATACCACACGTCATTATACCGCCGTCATTATACCGCCCGTCATACCGCGCGTCATTATACCGCGTACCGCGCGTCATTATACCGCGCGTCATTATACCACACGTCATTATACCGCGCATCATTATACCACGTACCACACATCATTATACCGCGCGTCATTATACCGCGCGTCATTATACCGCGTGTCATTATACCGCGCGTCATTATACCGCGCGTCATTATACCACACGTTATTATACCGCGTACCGCGCGTCATTATACCGCCCGTCATTATACCACACGTTATTATACCGCGTACCGCGCGTCATTATACCGCGCGTCATTATACCGCGCGTCATTATACCGCCCGTCATTATACCGCGCGTCATTATACCGCGCGTCATTATACCGCGCGTCATTATACCACACGTTATTATACCGCGTACCGCGCGTCATTATACCGCCCGTCATTATACCGCGCGTCATTATACCGCGCGTCATTATACCGCGCGTCATTATACCGCCCGTCATTATACCGCCTGTCATTATTCCGCCGTCATTATACCGCGCGTCATTATACCGCGTACCGCGCGTCATTATACCACACGTCATTATACCGCGCGTCATTATACCGCGTACCGTGCGTCATTATACCGCGCGTCATTATACCACACGTCATTATACCGCCTGTCATTATACCGCGTACCGTGCGTCATTATACCGCGCGTCATTATACCGCGTACCGTGCGTCATTATACCACACGTCATTATACCGCCGTCATTATACCGCCCGTCATACCGCGCGTCATTATACCGCGTACCGCGCGTCATTATACCGCGCGTCATTATACCACACGTCATTATACCGCCGTCATTATACCGCCCGTCATACCGCGCGTCATTATACCGCGTACCGCGCGTCATTATACCGCGCATCATTATACCACGTACCACACATCATTATACCGCGCGTCATTATACCGCGCGTCATTATACCGCGTGTCATTATACCGCGCGTCATTATACCGCGCGTCATTATACCACACGTTATTATACCGCGTACCGCGCGTCATTATACCGCCCGTCATTATACCGCCCGTCATTATACCGCCCGTCATTATACCGCCCGTCATTATACCGCGCGTCATTATACCGCCCGTCATTATACCGCGCGTCATTATACCGCGCGTCATTATACCGCGCGTCATTATACCGCCCGTCATTATACCGCGCGTCATTATACCGCGCGTCATTATACCGCGCGTCATTATACCACACGTTATTATACCGCGTACCGCGCGTCATTATACCGCCCGTCATTATACCGCCCGTCATTATACCGCCCGTCATTATACCGCGCGTCATTATACCGCCCGTCATTATACCGCGCGTCATTATACCGCCCGTCATTATACCGCGCGTCATTATACCGCGCGTCATTATACCGCGCGTCATTATACCGCGCGTCATTATACCGCGCGTCATTATACCACACGTTATTATACCGCGTACCGCCCGTCATTATACCGCGCGTCATTATACCGCGCGTCATTATACCGCCCGTCATTATACCGCGCGTCATTATACCACACGTTATTATACCGTGTACCGCGCGTCATTATACCGCCCGTCATTATACCGCGCGTCATTATACCGCGCGTCATTATACCGCCCGTCATTATACCGCGCGTCATTATACCGCCCGTCATTATACCGCCCGTCATTATACCGCCCGTCATTATACCGCGCGTCATTATACCGCCCGTCATTATACCGCCCGTCATTATACCGCGCGTCATTATACCACACGTTATTATACCGTGTACCGCGCGTCATTATACCGCGCGTCATTATACCGCGCGTCATTATACCGCCCGTCATTATACCGCCCGTCATTATACCGCGCGTCATTATACCACACGTTATTATACCGTGTACCGCGCGTCATTATACCGCCCGTCATTATACCGCGCGTCATTATACCGCCCGTCATTATACCGCCCGTCATTATACCGCCCGTCATTATACCGCGCGTCATTATACCACACGTTATTATACCGTGTACCGCGCGTCATTATACCGCGCGTCATTATACCGCGCGTCATTATACCGCCCGTCATTATACCGCCCGTCATTATACCGCCCGTCATTATACCGCGCGTCATTATACCGCCCGTCATTATACCGCGCGTCATTATACCGCCCGTCATTATACCGCGCGTCATTATACCGCGCGTCATTATACCGCGCGTCATTATACCGCGCGTCATTATACCACACGTTATTATACCGCGTACCGCGCGTCATTATACCGCCCGTCATTATACCGCCCGTCATTATACCGCCCGTCATTATACCGCCCGTCATTATACCGCGCGTCATTATACCGCCCGTCATTATACCGCGCGTCATTATACCGCGCGTCATTATACCACACGTTATTATACCGTGTACCGCGCGTCATTATACCGCCCGTCATTATACCGCGCGTCATTATACCGCCCGTCATTATACCGCCCGTCATTATACCGCCCGTCATTATACCGCGCGTCATTATACCGCCCGTCATTATACCGCGCGTCATTATACCGCGCGTCATTATACCACACGTTATTATACCGTGTACCGCGCGTCATTATACCGCCCGTCATTATACCGCGCGTCATTATACCGCCCGTCATTATACCGCGCGTCATTATACCGCGCGTCATTATACCGCGCGTCATTATACCGCCCGTCATTATACCGCGCGTCATTATACCACCAGGCATCACAAACTAGATTCTATGCTGTTGTTTGATTGTATTGTACGTATGTGTGTATATATATGTCACGTATATATATATATTTGGCTCAGATTGCTCTGACCATGCGCTCAGCACTTTATGTGGCTACTCAGACACAGCGACTCTGGGACAGATTACAGGGTAAGGAAATTACTTCTTAAGGAAGTGCCCAGGAACCAAGCTCACCTACTTCAAAGGCTGCATCCTTACTGCTAAACTGCCCTCCCAGTTACACCCGCCATCAGTAACTGCCTCCCAGTTACACCCGCCATCAGTAACTGCCTCCCAGTTACACCCGCCATCAGTAAGTGCCTCCCAGTTACACCCGCCATCAGTAACTGCCTCCCAGTTACACCCGCCATCAGTAACTGCCTCCCAGTTACACCCGCCATCAGTAACTGCCTCCCAGTTACACCCGCCATCAGTAAGTGCCTCCCAGTTACACCCGCCATCAGTAACTGCCTCCCAGTTACACCCGCCATCAGTAACTGCCTCCCAGTTACACCCGCCATCAGTAACTGCCTCCCAGTTACACCCGCCATCAGTAACTGCCTCCCAGTTACACACCCATCAGTAACTGCCTCCCAGTTACACCCGCCATCAGTAACTGCCTCCCAGTTACACCCGCCATCAGTAACTGCCTCCCAGTTACACCCGCCATCAGTAACTGCCTCCCAGTTACACCCGCCATCAGTAACTGCCTCCCAGTTACACACCCATCAGTAACTGCCTCCCAGTTACACCCGCCATCAGTAACTGCCTCCCAGTTACACCCGCCATCAGTAACTGCCTCCCAGTTACACCCGCCATCAGTAACTGCCTCCCAGTTACACCCGCCATCAGTAAGTGTCTCCCAGTTACACACCCATCAGTAACTGCCTCCCAGTTACACCCGCCATCAGTAACTGCCTCCCAGTTACACCCGCCATCAGTAACTGCCTCCCAGTTACACCCGCCATCAGTAACTGCCTCCCAGTTACACCCGCCATCAGTAACTGCCTCCCAGTTACACCCGCCATCAGTAAGTGTCTCCCAGTTACACCCGCCATCAGTAACTGCCTCCCAGTTACACCCGCCATCAGTAACTGCCTCCCAGTTACACCCGCCATCAGTAACTGCCTCCCAGTTACACCCGCCATCAGTAAGTGTCTCCCAGTTACACCCGCCATCAGTAACTGCCTCCCAGTTACACCCGCCATCAGTAACTGCCTCCCAGTTACACCCGCCATCAGTAACTGCCTCCCAGTTACACTCGCCATCAGTAACTGCCTCCCAGTTACACCCGCCATCAGTAACTGCCTCCCAGTTACACCCGCCATCAGTAACTGCCTCCCAGTTACACCCGCCATCAGTAACTGCCTCCCAGTTACACCCGCCATCAGTAAGTGTCTCCCAGTTACACCCGCCATCAGTAACTGCCTCCCAGTTACACCCGCCATCAGTAACTGCCTCCCAGTTACACCCGCCATCAGTAACTGCCTCCCAGTTACACTCGCCATCAGTAACTGCCTCCCAGTTACACCCGCCATCAGTAACTGCCTCCCAGTTACACCCGCCATCAGTAACTGCCTCCCAGTTACACCCACCATCAGTAAGTGCCTCCCAGTTACACCCGCCATCAGTAACTGCCTCCCAGTTACACCCGCCATCAGTAAGTGTCTCCCAGTTACACCCGCCATCAGTAACTGCCTCCCAGTTACACCCGCCATCAGTAACTGCCTCCCAGTTACACCCACCATCAGTAAGTGTCTCCCAGTTACACCCGCCATCAGTAACTGCCTCCCAGTTACACCCGCCATCAGTAAGTGCCTCCCAGTTACACCCACCATCAGTAAGTGCCTCCCAGTTACACCCGCCATCAGTAACTGCCTCCCAGTTACACCCGCCATCAGTAAGTGTCTCCCAGTTACACCCGCCATCAGTAACTGCCTCCCAGTTACACCCGCCATCAGTAACTGCCTCCCAGTTACACCCGCCATCAGTAACTGCCTCCCAGTTACACCCGCCATCAGTAACTGCCTCCCAGTTACACCCGCCATCAGTAACTGCCTCCCAGTTACACCCACCATCAGTAAGTGTCTCCCAGTTACACCCGCCATCAGTAACTGCCTCCCAGTTACACCCGCCATCAGTAACTGCCTCCCAGTTACACCCGCCATCAGTAAGTGCCTCCCAGTTACACCCGCCATCAGTAAGTGTCTCCCAGTTACACCCGCCATCAGTAACTGCCTCCCAGTTACACCCGCCATCAGTAACTGCCTCCCAGTTACACCCGCCATCAGTAAGTGCCCTCCCAGTTACACCCGCCATCAGTAAGTGTCTCCCAGTTACACCCGCCATCAGTAAGTGTCTCCCAGTTACACCCGCCATCAGTAACTGCCTCCCAGTTACACCCGCCATCAGTAACTGCCTCCCAGTTACACCCGCCATCAGTAACTGCCTCCCAGTTACACCCGCCATCAGTAAGTGCCTCCCAGTTACACCCGCCATCAGTAACTGCCTCCCAGTTACACCCGCCATCAGTAACTGCCTCCCAGTTACACCCGCCATCAGTAAGTGCCCTCCCAGTTACACCCGCCATCAGTAACTGCCTCCCAGTTACACACCCATCAGTAACTGCCTCCCAGTTACACACCCATCAGTAACTGCCTCCCAGTTACACCCGCCATCAGTAACTGCCTCCCAGTAACACCCGCCATCAGTAACTGCCTCCCAGTTACACCCGCCATCAGTAAGTGCCTCCCAGTTACACCCGCCATCAGTAACTGCCTCCCAGTTACACCCGCCATCAGTAACTGCCTCCCAGTTACACCCGCCATCAGTAACTGCCTCCCAGTTACACACCCATCAGTAACTGCCTCCCAGTTACACCCGCCATCAGTAACTGCCTCCCAGTTACACCCGCCATCAGTAACTGCCTCCCAGTTACACCCGCCATCAGTAACTGCCTCCCAGTTACACCCGCCATCAGTAACTGCCTCCCAGTTACACCCGCCATCAGTAACTGCCTCCCAGTTACACCCGCCATCAGTAACTGCCTCCCAGTTACACCCGCCATCAGTAAGTGTCTCCCAGTTACACCCGCCATCAGTAACTGCCTCCCAGTTACACCCGCCATCAGTAAGTGTCTCCCAGTTACACCCGCCATCAGTAACTGCCTCCCAGTTACACCCGCCATCAGTAAGTGTCTCCCAGTTACACCCGCCATCAGTAACTGCCTCCCAGTTACACACCCATCAGTAACTGCCTCCCAGTTACACCCGCCATCAGTAACTGCCTCCCAGTTACACCCGCCATCAGTAACTGCCTCCCAGTTACACCCGCCATCAGTAACTGCCTCCCAGTTACACCCGCCATCAGTAACTGCCTCCCAGTTACACCCGCCATCAGTAACTGCCTCCCAGTTACACCCGCCATCAGTAAGTGTCTCCCAGTTACACCCGCCATCAGTAACTGCCTCCCAGTTACACCCGCCATCAGTAACTGCCTCCCAGTTACACCCGCCATCAGTAACTGCCTCCCAGTTACACCCGCCATCAGTAACTGCCTCCCAGTTACACCCGCCATCAGTAACTGCCTCCCAGTTACACCCGCCATCAGTAAGTGCCTCCCAGTTACACCCGCCATCAGTAACTGCCTCCCAGTTACACCCGCCATCAGTAACTGCCTCCCAGTTACACCCACCATCAGTAAGTGCCTCCCAGTTACACCCGCCATCAGTAACTGCCTCCCAGTTACACCCGCCATCAGTAACTGCCTCCCAGTTACACCCACCATCAGTAACTGCCTCCCAGTTACACCCGCCATCAGTAACTGCCTCCCAGTTACACCCGCCATCAGTAAGTGTCTCCCAGTTACACCCGCCATCAGTAAGTGTCTCCCAGTTACACCCGCCATCAGTAACTGCCTCCCAGTTACACCCGCCATCAGTAACTGCCTCCCAGTTACACCCGCCATCAGTAACTGCCTCCCAGTTACACCCGCCATCAGTAACTGCCTCCCAGTTACACCCACCATCAGTAACTGCCTCCCAGTTACACCCGCCATCAGTAACTGCCTCCCAGTTACACCCGCCATCAGTAACTGCCTCCCAGTTACACCCCCATCAGTAACTGCCTCCCAGTTACACCCGCCATCAGTAACTGCCTCCCAGTTACACCCGCCATCAGTAACTGCCTCCCAGTTACACCCCCATCAGTAACTGCCTCCCAGTTACACCCGCCATCAGTAACTGCCTCCCAGTTACACCCGCCATCAGTAACTGCCCTCCCAGTTACACCCGCCATCAGTAACTGCCTCCCAGTTACACCCGCCATCAGTAAGTGCCTCCCAGTTACACCTGCCATCAGTAACTGCCTCCCAGTTACACCCGCCATCAGTAACTGCCTCCCAGTTACACCCGCCATCAGTAACTGCCTCCCAGTAACACCCGCCATCAGTAACTGCCTCCCAGTTACACCCGCCATCAGTAACTGCCCTCCCAGTTACACCCCCATCAGTAACTGCCTCCCAGTTACACCCGCCATCAGTAACTGCCCTCCCAGTTACACCCGCCATCAGTAACTGCCCTCCCAGTTACACCCCTATCAGTAACTGCCTCCCAGTTACACCCGCCATCAGTAACTGCCCTCCCAGTTACACCCCCATCAGTAACTGCCTCCCAGTTACACCCGCCATCAGTAAGTGCCTCCCAGTTACACCCGCCATCAGTAAGTGCCTCCCAGTTACACCCGCCATCAGTAACTGCCTCCCAGTTACACCCGCCATCAGTAACTGCCTCCCAGTTACACCCGCCATCAGTAACTGCCTCCCAGTTACACCCGCCATCAGTAACTGCCTCCCAGTTACACCCGCCATCAGTAACTGCCTCCCAGTTACACCCGCCATCAGTAACTGCCTCCCAGTTACACCCGCCATCAGTAACTGCCTCCCAGTTACACCCACCATCAGTAACTGCCTCCCAGTTACACACCCATCAGTAACTGCCTCCCAGTTACACCCGCCATCAGTAAGTGCCTCCCAGTTACACCCGCCATCAGTAACTGCCTCCCAGTTACACCCGCCATCAGTAACTGTCTCCCAGTTACACCCGCCATCAGTGTCTCCCAGTTACACCCCCATCAATAACTGCCTCCCAGTTACACCCGCCATCAGTAACTGCCTCCCAGTTACACCCGCCATCAGTAACTGTCTCCCAGTTACACCCACCATCAATAAGTGCCTCCCAGTTACACCCGCCATCAGTAACTGCCTCCCAGTTACACCCGCCATCAGTAACTGCCTCCCAGTTACACCCGCCATCAGTGTCTCCCAGTTACACCCGCCATCAGTAACTGCCTCCCAGTTACACCCGCCATCAGTAACTGCCTCCCAGTTACACCCGCCATCAGTAACTGCCTCCCAGTTACACCCGCCATCAGTAAGTGCCTCCCAGTTACACCCGCCATCAGTAACTGCCTCCCAGTTACACCCGCCATCAGTAACTGCCTCCCAGTTACACCCGCCATCAGTAACTGCCTCCCAGTTACACCCGCCATCAGTAACTGCCTCCCAGTTACACCCGCCATCAGTAACTGCCTCCCAGTTACACCCGCCATCAGTAACTGCCTCCCAGTTACACCCGCCATCAGTAACTGCCTCCCAGTTACACCCGCCATCAGTAACTGCCTCCCAGTTACACCCGCCATCAGTAACTGCCCTCCCAGTTACACCCGCCATCAGTAAGTGCCTCCCAGTTACACCCGCCATCAGTAACTGCCCTCCCAGTTACACCCGCCATCAGTAACTGCCTCCCAGTTACACCCGCCATCAGTAACTGCCTCCCAGTTACACCCGCCATCAGTAACTGCCTCCCAGTTACACCCGCCATCAGTAAGTGTCTCCCAGTAACACCCGCCATCAGTAACTGCCTCCCAGTTACACCCGCCATCAGTAACTGCCTCCCAGTAACACCCGCCATCAGTAACTGCCTCCCAGTTACACCCGCCATCAGTAACTGCCTCCCAGTTACACCCGCCATCAGTAACTGCCTCCCAGTTACACACCCATCAGTAACTGCCTCCCAGTTACACTCGCCATCAGTAACTGCCCTCCCAGTTACACACCCATCAGTAACTGCCTCCCAGTTACAAAGCATTAAAAGATCTATACACACACAGACACAGACACACACACACAGACACACACACAGACACACACACAGACACACACACAGACACACGCACAGACACACGCAGACACACACACACAGACACACACACAGACACACACACACACAGACACACACACACAGACACACACACACAGACACACGCACAGACACACGCACAGACACACGCAGACACACACACAGACACACACGCAGACACACACACACACAGACACACACACACAGACACACACACACAGACACACGCACAGACACACGCACAGACACACGCAGACACACACACAGACACACACACACTCGCACACACTCGTCGTCCAGCCAATTGCATGACGTGAGCCTGCTTCCCTGTATACCGCAGCGACAGAATGGTGATAATACGCGCTGGTTTCCCGCAGGTTCATCATGGCGGAGCTGCTGCAGACGGAGAAGACCTACGTGCGAGACCTACACGAATGTATGGAGGTAATTCTCCGCGAGCTCAGCGAGAGAGGGGCGGGGGGTACAATGTCGCTGCTCCATTTCGCCGTTCCTGAGTCCTATGTAAAGCCGGCGTGCATGTGTGATAGGAAACTCTCCACATAGTAACAGAGGGTTAATAAATAACTTGGCATACCTCATCTTCTGGTCATATACATAGGGTTAAAGCATAGCACCGTTTAGTGGATCTGGGCCGCAGAATTCTGCTGACAGGCTGCATGTAATGCTGAGTACACTGTCTGTATACAGCTACGTACGTATCGTTACATTACTATGCTGGGGTTAGATACATCACATTTCCTGCTTGTAGCTCAGATAAAATAAACTCGCAAACTGTTCCCTTCTGCAAAACATTCAGCAAAATAACCTTGCAATATATGTCACTTATTGTTACCCAGAACTGCCCCAGAACTGCCCCAGAACAGCCCCAGAACTGCCCCAGCGCTGCCCCAGAACTGCCCCAGCGCTGCCCCAGAACAGCCCCAGAACTGCCCCAGAACAGCCCCAGAACTGCCCCAGCGCTGCCCCAGAACTGCCCCAGAACAGCCCCAGCGCTGCCCCAGAACTACCCCAGCGCTGCCCCAGAACAGCCCCAGCGCAGCCCCAGAACTGCCCCAGCGCAGCCCCAGAACAGCCCCAGCGCTGCCCCAGAACTGCCCCAGCGCAGCCCCAGAACTGCCCCAGCGCAGCCCCAGAACTGCCCCAGCCAGCCCCAGAACTGCCCCAGCGCAGCCCCAGAACTGCCCCAGCGCAGCCCCAGCGCTGCCCCAGAACTGCCCCAGCGCAGCCCCAGCGCTGCCCCAGAACAGCCCCAGCGCTGCCCCAGAACAGCCCCAGCGCTGCCCCAGAACAGCCCCAGCGCTGCCCCAGAACAGCCCCAGCGCTGCCCCAGAACTGCCCCATCACAGCCCCAGAACTGCCCCAGCGCAGCCCCAGAACAGCCCCAGCGCAGCCCCAGAACTGCCCCAGCGCAGCCCCAGAACAGCCCCAGCGCAGCCCCAGAACTGCCCCAGAACTGCCCCAGCGCAGCCCACAGACTCTTTTCTGCTAAATTTGCTCTGGGTTTAAAGCTGTTGCCATAGTGACGGGCGCAGGTCGGCGTTCTGCACAGTGATGTATTTGTCTGCGTTTTGGCAGAAGTGTACAGAATACCAATAAATAAACCGTGCGCCTGTAACGGGGAATTAGAGATTTACACAAACAACCATTTTTTTAAACTGTTTGTTACACAGTCAGGATTTCTGCAACATTTAGTCTTTGCATTATTAGGTACAGTATAGCACCAAAAACCACCCGGTAACAAGACGTTACATGGCTAAGTGCTTTCTCTTTAGTTTAACGCCCACACATATATATCGGCCTTTATTCAGTATTCTCCTATAAGGCTTTGTGATGCTGTACAGGTGATTAAGAATCGGCAGACGAGCTTTGCGAATACCTGTGGAAAGGGAGGAAGATAACGTTCTGCGCTAGGAATGAACATGTGAAAGTTATCAGCTGCACTAAACTACTCAATAATGACGTGTTAATAATCTTGCCCTTGCGTACCTTACCTTCTACCTGCGTACCTTACCTTCTACCTGTATACCTACCTTCTACCTGCGTAAATTACCTTCTACCATACCTACGTTCTACCTGCATACCTTACCTTCTACCGTACCTACCTTCTATCTCCGTACCTACCTTATACCTGCGGACCTTACCTTCTATCTGTATACCTACCTTCAACCTCCGTACCTACCTTCTACCTGCATACCTACCTTCTACCTGCGTACCTTACCTTCTACCTGCGTACCTACCTTCTACCTGCGTACCTTACCTTCTACCTGCATACCTTACCTTCTACCAGCATACCTTACCTTCTACCAGCATACCTTACCTTCTACCAGCATACCTTACCTTCTACCAGCATACCTTACCTTCTACCGTACCTACCTTCTACCTCCGTACCTACCTTATACCTGCGGACCTTACCTTCTATCTGTATACCTACCTTCAACCTCCGTACCTACCTTCTACCTGCATACCTACCTTCTACCTGCGTACCTTACCTTCTACCTGCGTACCTACCTTCTACCTGCATACCTTACCTTCTACCTGCATACCTTACCTTCTACCTGTATACCTACCTTCTACCTCCATACCCACCTTCTACCTGCGTACCTACCTTCTACCTGTGTACCTTACCTTCTACCGTACCTACCTTCTACCTCTGTACCTACCTTATACCTGCGTACCTTACCTTCTATCTGTATTCCTACATTCAACTCCGTACCTACCTTCTACCTGCATACCTACCTTCTACCTGCGTACCTTACCTTCTACCTGCGTACCTACCTTCTACCTGCATACCTTACCTTCTACCTGTATACCTACCTTCTACATCCGTACCTACCTTCTACCTGCACACCTTACCTTCTACCTGCGTACCTACCTTCTACCTGCATACCTACCTTCTAGCGTACCTACCTTCTACCTCCGTACCTACCTTATACCTGCGTACCTTACCTTCTATCTGTATACCTACCTTCAACCTCCGTACCTACCTTCTACCTGCATACCTACCTTCTACCTGTGTACCTTACCTTCTACCTGGGTACCTACCTTCTACCTCCGTACCTACCTTCTACCTGCGTACCTTACCTTCTATCTGTATTCCTACCTTCAACCTCCGTACCTACCTTCTACCTGCATACTTACCTTCTACCTGCGTACCTACCTTCTACCTGCATACCTTACCTTCTACCTGTATACCTACCTTCTACATCCGTACCTACCTTCTACCTGCATACCTTACCTTCTACCTGCGTACCTACCTTCTACGTGCATACTTTACCTTCTACCTGTATACCTACCTTCTACCTCCGTACTTACCTTCTACCTGCATACCTACCTTCTACCTGTGTACCTTACCTTCTACCTGCGTACCTTACCTTCTACCTGCATACCTTACCTTCTACCTGCGTACCTTACCTTCTACCTGTATATCTACCTTCTACCTCCGTACCTACCTTCTACCTGCATACCTTACCTTCTACCTGTATACCTACCTTCTACCTCCGTACTTACCCTCCAGCTGCGTACCTACCTTCTACCTGCATACCTTACCTTCTACCTGCATACCTTACATTCTACCTGCATACCTTACATTTTACCTGCGTACATTCTACCTGCGTACCTACCTTCTACCTGCATACCTTACATTCTACCTGCATACCTTACATTCTACCTGCGTACCTTCTACCTGCGTACCTACCTTCTACCTGCGTACCTTACCTTCTACCTCCATACCTTACCTTCTACCTGCATACCTTACCTTCTACCTACGTACCTACCTTCTACCTGCATACCTTACCTTCTACCTGCATACCTTACATTCTACCTGCATACCTTACATTCTACCTGCGTACCTTCTACCTGCGTACCTACCTTCTACCTGCGTACCTTACCTTCTACCTCCATACCTTACCTTCTACCTGCATACCTTACCTTCTACCTACGTACCTACCTTCTACCTGCATACCTTACCTTCTACCTGCATACCTTACATTCTACCTGCATACCTTACATTCTACCTGCGTACCTTCTACCTGCGTACCTACCTTCTACCTGCGTACCTTACCTTCTACCTCCATACCTTACCTTCTACCTGCATACCTTACCTTCTACCTACGTACCTACCTTCTACCTCCGTACCTTACCTTCTACCGCCGTACCTTACCTTCTACCTGTATACCTTACCTTCTACCTGCGTACCTTACCTTCTACCTGCATACCTTACCTTCTACCTCCGTACCTTACCTTCTACCTCCGTACCTTACCTTCTACCTGCATACCTTACCTTCTACCTGCATACCTTCTACCTCCGTACCTTACCTTCTACCTGCGTACCTACCTTCTACCTACGTACCTTGCCTTCTACATGCGTACCTTACCTTCTACCTGTATACCTTACCTTCTACCTGCGTACCTTACCTTCTACCTGCATACCTTACCTTCTACCTCCGTACCTTACCTTCTACCTCCGTACCTTAGATTCTACCTTCATACCTTCTACCTGCATACCTTCTACCTCCGTACCTTACCTTCTACCTGCGTACCTACCTGCTACCTACGTACCTACCTTCTACCTACTACTGCGTACCTTACCTTCTACCTGCATACCTTACATTCTACCTGCGTACCTTACCTTCTACATGCGTACCTTACCTTCTACCTACGTACCTACCTTCTACCTCCGTACCTTACCTTCTACCCGCGTACCTTACCTTTTACCCGCGTACCTTACCTTTTACCCGCGTACCTTACCTTTTACACGCGTACCTTACCTTTTACCCGCGTACCTTACCTTCTACCCGCGTACCTTACCTTCTACCCGCGTACCTTACCTTCTACCCGCGTACCTTACCTTTACCCGCGTACCTTACCTTCTACCCGCGTACCTTACCTTCTACCCGCGTACCTTACCTTCTACCCGCGTACCTTACCTTCTACCTGCGTACCTTACCTTCTACCTGCGTACCTTACCTTCTACCTGCATACCTTACCTTCTACCTGCGTACCTTACCTTCTACCTGCATACCTTACCTTCTACCTGCATACCTTACCTTCTACCTGCGTACCTTACCTTCTACCTGCATACCTTCTACCCACGTACCTTACCTTCTACCTGCGTACCTACCTTCTACCTACGTACCTACCTTCTACCTGCGTACCTTACATTCTACCTGCGTACCTTACCTTCTACCTGCATACCTTACCTTCTACCAGCATACCTTACCTTCTACCTGCATACCTTCTACCTCCGTACCTTACCTTCTACCTGCGTACCTACCTTCTACCTACGTACCTACCTTCTACCTGCGTACCTTACCTTCTACATGCGTACCTTACCTTCTACCTACGTACCTACCTTCTACCCACGTACCTTACCTTTTACCCGCGTACCTTACCTTCTACCCGCGTACCTTACCTTCTACCCCCGTACCTTACCTTCTACCCGCGTACCTTACCTTCTACCCGCGTACCTTTACCTTCTACCCGCGTACCTTACCTTCTACCCGCGTACCTTACCTTCTACCTGCGTACCTTGCCTTCTACCTCCTTACTTTACCTTATACATGCATACCTACCTTCTACCTGTGTACCTTACCTTCTACCTGTATACCTTACCTTCTACCTGCGTATCTTACCTTCTACCTGCGTATCTTACCTTATACCTGCGTACCTTACCTTCTACCTGCATTCCTTACCTTCTACCTGCGTACCTTACCTTCTACCTGCATACCTTACCTTCTACCTGCATACCTTACCTTCTACCTCCGTACCTTACCTTCTACCTCCGTACCTTACCTTCTACCTGCATATCTTACCTTCTACCCGCGTACCTTACCTTCTACCCGCGTACCTTACCTACTACCCGCGTACCTTACTTTCTACCCGCGTACCTTACCTTCTACCTGCGTATCTTACCTTCTACCTCCGTACTTTACCTTCTACCTGCGTACCTATCTTCTATCTGCGTACCTTACCTTCTACCTGCGTACCTTACCTTCTACCTGCGTATCTTACCTTCTACCTCCGTACTTTACCTTCTACCTGCGTACCTATCTTCTATCTGCGTACCTTACCTTCTACCCGCGTACCTTACCTTCTACCCGCGTACCTTACCTTCTACCCGCGTACCTTACCTTCTACCTGCGTACCTTACCTTCTACCTGCATACCTACCTACTACCTCTGTACCTTACCTTCTACCTGCATACCTAACCTTATACATGCATACCTACCTTCTACCTGCATATCTTACCTTCTACCTGCATACCTTACCTTATACATGCATACCTACCTTCTACCTCCGTACCTACCTTCTACCTCCGTACCTACCTTCTACCTGCGTACCTACCTTCTACCTCTGTACCTTACCTTCTACCTGCATACCTTACCTTATACATGCATACCTACCTTCTACCTCCGTACCTACTTTCTACCTCCATACCTTACCTTCTACCTGCGTACCTTACCTTCTACCTGCGTACCTTACCTTCTACTTAAAACCAGTGAGAGGGGCTTTTTTTCAAACCCCGGTGCCAGTTGTATTTTTTTGCCCCCGTGTAACCTCTTTGTTCCACTTTTCCTGTGACCCTGCGCTGTGCGAGTGTTCAGGCCGCCGCTCAGGGTCAGCCCGTGTCTTCCTCCTCTCTCGCAGACATACCTGTGGGAGATGACCAGCGGAGTGGAGGAAATTCCCCCCGGGATCCTGAATAAAGAGCACATTATCTTCGGCAACATCCAGGAGATCTACGACTTCCATAACAAGTGAGTTCCCCGCGGGACGCAGAATGACGGTCCCCGAGTTTCACACTCCGGAGGTCGGACGTGTATTAGTTACTATTAATTACACATTACCTGGCGTGTTGTTTTTCTTGTGCGTTCATATGATTCCGATTACTTTCATTCATTAATTAATGTGTTTATATATGAAATATCTTACCAGGAAACACATAGCGACACAATTCACCATTTCATGCGCTGGAAAACCTTTCTCCTGCCTGATTAGTGTCTGAGTATACAATAGAGCTGCACTTTAGCAGTATATGTGGGGTCTTCAGGGCGTGCACACCAGCTGGTACCCGGGGTCACACATACTCACTATAGCCCCTCCTCTCTCCCTATTACAGCATCTTCCTGAAGGAGCTGGAGAAATACGAACAGCTGCCAGAAGACGTGGGACACTGCTTTGTCACATGGGTAATGACATTATACAGGACCATGGCTGCTCTTAGCGCGTGTGATGGGAACAGGACCCCCCCCCGTGTGTATAGAGGCTCAGACTTGGGTCTGTTCATAATACAGTACCTGCTGTAATACAAACACACTGAATATAACTATCACACACTCAATTCTCCTCCTCACTTTTAATGCCTTACACTCTTCTGCCCTAATTTCTCACTATGCACCATCCTGACTTGTGTTCTGCTCAAGGATGTCTTCTCTCTACCCCCTTTGTATCTAAAGCCCTCTCCCGCCTTAAACCTTTCTCACTGACTGCCCCGCACCTCTGGAATGCGCTTCCCCTCAGTACCCGACTAGCACCCTCTCTATCCACCTTTAAAACCCACCTGAAAACACACCTGCTTAAGGAAGCATATGAGTAGCTCCGTGGCTAATACTATACACATGATACATAAAGCTTGGCCCCCTGCAGACGCACTTACCAGATCTCCCTCCTACTGTCTCTGTACGTTCTTCCTACCTGCCAATTAGATTGTAAGCTCCTCGGAGCAGGGACTCCTCTTTCTAAATGTTACTTTGATGTCTGAAACACGTCTCCCCTTTATGTGTTATCTGTATTATTTGTTATTTATATGATTGTCACGTGTATTACTGCTGTGAAGCGCTATGTACATTAATGGCGCTATATAAATAAAGACATACATACATACACACACATACATACACATACACACACACATACATACATACATACACACACACACACACACACACACACATACATACATATAGATATAGCATGAGTCTCTTACCATAAACATTTAACAAAGGCCGAAATCGATGGACATTTGTCTTGTTTTCTGGCCAAGCACTTCAGTAACCCCGGCTGTGCTGAAAGCTGTGTAATGCGGCAGGCATACGCTTATAGGGGCCCATGTTACAATGGGTAAGAAGCAAAAGGTCACACTCTGCTCATTTACATGTCATTTCCCATAGTTCCTTGCTGCAGGGGAAACACTGTATGCTGTGTGAAGCATGGTATGCAGGGTTGTGAACCTGTCATGGTCCAAATGAACACACGGTAACGATTGCTCACACGGTAACGATTGCTCACACGGTAACGATTGCTCACCCGGTAACGATTGCTCACGCGGTAACGATTGCTCACCCGGTAACGATTGCTCACCCGGTAACGATTGCTCACGCAGTAACGATTGCTCACGCGGTAACGATTGCTCACACGGTAACGATTGCTCACACGGTAACGATTGCTCACATTCTTCTCAATATTCTCCTCTATCCTCCTGTGCCTCAGTCTACCGTGCAACAATACAGTAATATTACACTATTCCCCTCTGAAAGCTCCAGATCAGGGGTGCGCAAACTGTGGGGTGCGACCCCCAGGGGGGGCGCGACACTGCCGACGGGGGGCGCGGGGTTTACAGAGGCCCCGCGCGCTTCCCGAAGGCACTTAAATTAAGTGCCGGGGGAGCTGCAGGGCCTCTGTAAACCTAACTTACCGTGGCTCCGGCGGCTTCCTCCCTGCGGCGCCATGGCAACGCGGCGTCAAAATGACGCTGCGAGGTCATGTGACGTCACGTTGCTATGGCAACGTGACGTCATTACGCCGGAGCGCGGGTAAATTGGGGTTGGGGGGGGGCGCGGGAGCGAGGGGACAGCCGTCAGGGGGGCGCAGGGAAAAAAGTTTGCGCCCCCCTGCTCCAGATGATGTCTGTATGTCTGTATGTCTGTATGTCTGTATGTATGTCTGTATGTATGTATGTATGTACGTATGTAACTCCGTCATGTGCTGTTTAAGCTCCTCTTTTGGAAGTGATACATGTTTATAAGCACACGATATTACTAGTGGCAGTTGAAGCATCCTTCCCTCTCCCTATCCTTTCTCTTTACACAGAGGCTAATCCTCCTCTCCCTGACTTCTCCGCTTGTCCTTCTGTCCTCTCACTCTTCTCCGCTTGTCCTCCTGTCCTCTCACTCTTCTCCGCTTGACCTCCTGTCCTCTCACTCTTCTCCGCTTGTCCTCCTGTCCTCTCCCTGACTTCTCCGCTTGTCTTCCCGTCCTCTCACGCTTCTCTGCTTGTCCTCCTGTCCTCTCAGCTTGTCCTCCTGTCCTCTCCCTGACTTCTGTGCTTGTCCTCCTGTCCTCTCACTCTTCTCTGCTTGTCCTCCCGTCCTCTCCGCTTGTCCTCCCGTCCTCTCACCCTTCTCCGCTTGTCCTCCTGTCCTCCCACTCTTCTCTGCTTGTCCAACTCTCCTCTCAATCTTCTCCGCTTGTCCTCCTGTCCTCTCACTCTTCTCCGCTTGTCTTCCCGTCCTCGCACTCTTCTCCGCTTGTCCTCCCGTCCTCTCACTCTTCTCCGCTTGTCCTCCTGTCCTCTCACTCTTCTCCGCTTGTCCTCCTGTCCTCTCACTCTTCTCCGCTTGTCCTCCTGTCCTCTCACTCTTCTCCGCTTGTCCTCCTGTCCTCTCACTCTTCTCCCCTTGACCTCCTGTCCTCTCACTCTTCTCCCCTTGACCTCCTGTCCTCTCACTCTTCTCCCCTTGTCCTCTCCCTGACTTCTCCACCTGTCCTCCTGTCCTCTCCCTGACTTCTCCACCTGTCCTCCTGTCCTCTCCCTGATTTCTCCACCTGTCCTCTCCCTGACTTCTCCGCAAGTCCTCCTGTCCTCTCCCTGACTTCTCTGCTTGTCACCCTGTCCTCTCACTCTTCTCCGCTTGTCCTCCTGTCCTCTCACTCTTCCCCCTTGACCTCTTGTCCTCTCACTCTTCTCCGCTTATCCTACTCTCCTCTCAATCTTCTTTGCTTGTCCTCGCACTCTTCTCCGCTTGCCTTCCCGTCCTCTCACTCCTCCCCGCTTGTCCTCCTGTCCTCTCACTCTTCTCCGCTTGTCCTCCTGGCCTCTCACTCTTCTCCCCTTGTCCTCCTATCCTCTCCCTGACTTCTCCGCAAGTCATCCTGTCCTCTCCCTGACTTCTCTGCTTGTCCTTCTGTCCTCTCACTCTTCTCCCCTTGACCTCTTGTCCTCTCACTCTTCTCCGCTTGTCCTCCTGTCCTCTCACTCTTCCCCCTTGACCTCCTGTCCTCTCACTCTTCTCCGCTTATCCTCCTGTCCTCTCACTCTTCTCCCCTTGACCTCCTGTCCTCTCACTCTTCTCCGCTTGTCCTCCTGTCCTCTCACTCTTCCCCCTTGACCTCTTGGCCTCTCACTCTTCTCCCCTTGTCCTCCTGGCCTCTCACTCTTCTCCGCTTGTCCTCCTGTCCTCTCACTCTTCTCCCCTTGACCTCCTGTCCTCTCACTCTTCTCCGCTTATCCTCCTGTCCTCTCACTCTTCTCCCCTCGACCTCCTGGCCTCTCACTCTTCGCATGTATCCAGCTGCTGCTCTCTCTCTTTGCAGGCGGATAAGTTTCATATGTACGTGACTTATTGTAAGAACAAGCCGGACTCTAGTCAGCTCATTCTAGAGCAGGCGGGGACCTTCTTTGATGTAAGTATCTCTCTGTGGGGACCCCCTCACACTCAGACCCCAGCAGCAGTGAGGGGGTCGATCCTGTGTATGTTCTGGGAGCTGACACTTCATTCTTTGTTCTAGGAGATCCAGCAGAGACACGGACTGGCAAACTCCATCTCCTCCTATCTAATTAAACCTGTTCAGAGGATCACAAAGTATCAGCTTCTGCTCAAGGTATAACCTCCCCCCCCCCACCAATCCCCCCCCAGCCTGTTTCTTGACATCAGGATGAAGCTTCTGAGAAGGTTGTGTAACCCCTTCACTGCCAAGCACATTGCAGTGCTATTAGCCAATGCCCCTGCAGTGCGTTGTGTGACTGACAAGGTCCAAGTCTCATTCTCCCCAATACGGACCTCTTGATCTCAGCGGGTGCCACTTTGCTGTGACACGCCAGCACTGGGAGTGAAAATGCAAGTGTATGCAGCTTATAAAAGGTGCAATAATCTCTGTATTGATCAGAACCACATTTGTTCTAGCCCAGTACACATTTTATAGGGGAAAGGAATGTCTGCCACATCCAGCTCCGGGGGGTCAGAAGCAGATTTTCCTTTCCCCTCGCAGTATTTCCGGCACATTTCTGAATCTCGCTGCGTTTAGTGGAAGCAGCTTGGTAGTGTCGGAGTGTAACGGGAGATAGGATTAAGCTGCACATGTGCACTCCAAGCCCGAGCGCCGGAGAGAGGACGAGACGGCCGTTACACCGCGGGGATACTGCGCCTCTTGGCTGGTCGTGTATAAAAACCAGCGCTGAACGCACGGGAGAGACTAACCCATTTCTTCTCTACTGCAGGAGCTTCTGACCTGCTGCGAGGAGGGCAAGGGGGAGATCAAGGACGGACTCGAGGTGATGCTAAGTGTGCCAAAAAGAGCCAACGATGCCATGCATGTCAGCATGCTGGAAGGTACGCGGCGGGCGTCGCACGCATAATAACAAGGCCCTTCTGGGATATATTTGTATTAAAAGTGACAAGCGCCTACTATACTGTATATATATAGTTCCAGTGCGATGGCCCTGCCCTCCCGTAGGGATGCGCCAATAAAAAATGAGGATGAGAAAAGCAGGGGATTCTGGGAGAAGAAGTAGTCTCCCTGATATCGTGGCCAATCCTTAAATCTAAGAGTGTTAGCAAACCATTAGTCTGTAAGAATACGCCTGAAGCTGGGCTCGGATTCGGTGATATGTTTATGTTCTAGTTAATTTGGGGGGAATTTTACCCTGAAGGTATCATTACATACTCCGTATTACTGTATATCACAACATACAGTGGCAGCGTATATTGCGTGTTAGACAGATTTTTACCCGCTTGCAAGTTAATTATATTTATCTAGAAATCGTGTTTGAAACAATGTTCCTGTAACAGGCGCTGATTGTAGATTGTTCCATGATCTGGAATATCACAATGAGCCACAATATATCCGATATTTAGCATGTGTCCGCGTTATTATACTGGCTGCCCTGACACGCAGCTCACACATGTACACGTCTTCCACTTTCTCCCTGATAAATGTTCCCTCGTCCCAAAGCAGCTAAATGAAATCGGAAAAGATCTTCCTGATTTCTGCTTACAAGTTCCAGGTCACCGTGTGATAATGATCCGCTCCATGTCACCGTGTGATAATGACCTGCTCCATGTCACCGTGTGATAATGATCCGCTCCAGGTCACCGTGTGATAATGATCCGCTCCAGGTCACCGTGTGATAATGACCCGCTCCATGTCACCGTGTGATAATGATCCGCTCCAGGTCACCGTGTGATAATGATCCGCTCCAGGTCACCGTGTGATAATGATCCGCTCCATGTCACCGTGTGATAATGATCCGCTCCAGGTCACCGTGTGATAATGATCCGCTCCATGTCACCGTGTGATAATGATCCGCTCCACGTCACCGTGTGATAATGATCCGCTCCAGGTCACCGTGTGATAATGATCCGCTCCATGTCACCGTGTGATAATGATCCGCTCCAGGTCACCGTGTGATAATGATCCGCTCCAGGTCACCGTGTGATAATGACCCGCTCCATGTCACCGTGTGATAATGATCCGCTCCAGGTCACCGTGTGATAATGATCCGCTCCAGGTCACCGTGTGATAATGATCCGCTCCAGGTCACCGTGTGATAATGATCCGCTCCAGGTCACCGTGTGATAATGATCCGCTCCAGGTCACCGTGTGATAATGATCCGCTCCAGGTCACCGTGTGATAATGATCCGCTCCATGTCACCGTGTGATAATGATCCGCTCCAGGTCACCGTGTGATAATGATCCGCTCCATGTCACCGTGTGATAATGATCCGCTCCAGGTCACCGTGTGATAATGATCCGCTCCAGGTCACCGTGTGATAATGATCCGCTCCATGTCACCGTGTGATAATGATCCGCTCCAGGTCACCGTGTGACAATGATCCGCTCCAGGTCACCGTGTGATAATGATCCGCTCCAGGTCACCGTGTGATAATGATCCGCTCCATGTCACCGTGTGATAATGATCCGCTCCATGTCACCGTGTGATAATGATCCGCTCCAGGTCACCGTGTGATAATGATCCGCTCCAGGTCACCGTGTGATAATGATCCGCTCCAGGTCACCGTGTGATAATGATCCGCTCCATGTCACCGTGTGATAATGATCCGCTCCAGGTCACCGTGTGATAATGATCCGCTCCAGGTCACCGTGTGATAATGATCCGCTCCATGTCACCGTGTGATAATGATCCGCTCCAGGTCACCGTGTGATAATGATCCGCTCCATGTCACCGTGTGATAATGATCCGCTCCAGGTCACCGTGTGATAATGATCCGCTCCAGGTCACCGTGTGATAATGATCCGCTCCATGTCACCGTGTGATAATGATCCGCTCCAGGTCACCGTGTGATAATGATCCGCTCCAGGTCACCGTGTGACAATGATCCGCTCCAGGTCACCGTGTGATAATGATCCGCTCCATGTCACCGTGTGATAATGATCCGCTCCATGTCACCGTGTGATAATGATCCGCTCCATGTCACCGTGTGATAATGATCCGCTCCATGTCACCGTGTGATAATGATCCGCTCCATGTCACCGTGTGATAATGATCCGCTCCAGGTCACCGTGTGATAATGATCCGCTCCAGGTCACCGTGTGATAATGATCCGCTCCAGGTCACCGTGTGATAATGATCCGCTCCAGGTCACCGTGTGATAATGATCCGCTCCAGGTCACCGTGTGATAATAATCCGCTCCATGTCACCGTGTGATAATGATCCGCTCCATGTCACCGTGTGATAATGATCCGCTCCATGTCACCGTGTGATAATGATCCGCTCCAAGTCACCGTGTGATAATGATCCGCTCCAGGTCACCGTGTGATAATGATCCGCTCCATGTCACCGTGTGACAATGATCCGCTCCATGTCACCGTGTGATAATGATCCGCTCCATGTCACCTTGTGATAATGATCCGCTCCAGGTCACCGTGTAATAATGATCCGCTCCATGTCACCGTGTGATTATGATCCGCTCCAAGTCACCGTGTCATAATGATCCGCTCCATGTCACCGTGTGATAATGATCCGCTCCAGGTCACCGTGTGATAATGATCCGCTCCATGTCACCGTGTGATAATGATCCGCTCCAGGTCACCGTGTGATAATGATCCGCTCCAGGTCACCGTGTGATAATGATCCGCTCCATGTCACCGTGTGACAATGATCCGCTCCATGTCACCGTGTGACAATGATCCGCTCCATGTCACCGTGTGATAATGATCCGCTCCATGTCACCTTGTGATAATGATCCGCTCCAGGTCACCGTGTGATAATGATCCGCTCCATGTCACCGTGTGATTATGATCCGCTCCAGGTCACTGTGAAATGATCCGCTCCATGTCACCGTGTGATAATGATCCGCTCCAGGTCACCGTGTGATAATGATCCGCTCCAGGTCACCGTGTGACAATGATCCGCTCCATGTCACCGTGTGATAATGATCCGCTCCAGGTCACTGTGATAATGATCCGCTCCATGTCACCGTGTGATAATGATCCGCTCCATGTCACCGTGTGATAATGATCCGCTTCAGGTCACCGTGTGATAATGATCCGCTCCAGGTCACCGTGTGATAATGATCCGCTCCAGGTCACTGTGATAATGATCCGCTCCATGTCACCGTGTGATAATGATCCGCTCCAGGTCACCGTGTGATAATGATCCGCTCCAGGTCACCGTGTGATAATGATCCGCTCCAGGTCACCGTGTGATAATGATCCGCTCCAGGTCACCGTGTGATAATGATCCGCTCCAGGTCACCGTGTGATAATGATCCGCTCCATGTCACCGTGTGACAATGATCCGCTCCAGGTCACCGTGTGATAATGACCCGCTCCAGGTCACCGTGTGATAATGACCCGCTCCATGTCACCGTGTGATAATGATCCGCTCCAGGTCACCGTGTGATAATGATCCGCTCCAGGTCACCGTGTGACAATGATCCGCTCCAGGTCACCGTGTGACAATGATCCGCTCCAGGTCACCGTGTGATAATGATCCGCTCCAGGTCACCGTGTGATAATGATCCGCTCCAGGTCACCGTGTGATAATGATCCGCTCCAGGTCACCGTGTGATAATGATCCGCTCCATGTCACCGTGTGACAATGATCCGCTCCAGGTCACCGTGTGATAATGACCCGCTCCAGGTCACCGTGTGATAATGACCCGCTCCATGTCACCGTGTGATAATGATCCGCTCCAGGTCACCGTGTGATAATGATCCGCTCCAGGTCACCGTGTGACAATGATCCGCTCCAGGTCACCGTGTGACAATGATCCGCTCCAGGTCACTGTGTGATAATGATCCGCTCCAGGTCACCGTGTGACAATGATCCGCTCCAGGTCACCGTGTGACAATGATCCGCTCCAGGTCACTGTGATAATGATCCGCTCCAGGTCACCGTGTGACAATGATCCGCTCCAGGTCACTGTGATAATGATCCGCTCCATGTCACCGTGTGATAATGATCCGCTCCATGTCACCGTGTGATAATGATCCGCTCCAGGTCACCGTGTGACAATGATCCGCTCCAGGTCACCGTGTGATAATGATCCGCTCCATGTCACCGTGTGATAATGATCCGCTCCAGGTCACCGTGTGATAATGATCCGCTCCATGTCACCGTGTGATAATGATCCGCTCCAGGTCACCTTGTGATAATGATCCGCTCCATGTCACCGTGTGATAATGATCCGCTCCATGTCACCGTGTGATAATGATCCGCTCCAGGTCACCGTGTGACAATGATCCGCTCCAGGTCACCGTGTGACAATGATCCGCTCCAGGTCACCGTGTGATAATGATCCGCTCCATGTCACCGTGTGATAATGATCCGCTCCAGGTCACCGTGTGACAATGATCCGCTCCATGTCACCGTGTGATAATGATCCGCTCCAGGTCACCTTGTGATAATGATCCGCTCCATGTCACCGTGTGATAATGATCCGCTCCAGGTCACCGTGTGACAATGATCCGCTCCAGGTCACCGTGTGATAATGATCCGCTCCAGGTCACCGTGTGACAATGATCCGCTCCATGTCACCGTGTGACAATGATCCGCTCCAGGTCACCGTGTGACAATGATCCGCTCCAGGTCACCGTGTGACAATGATCCGCTCCAGGTCACCGTGTGATAATGATCCGCTCCATGTCACCGTGTGATAATGATCCGCTCCAGGTCACCGTGTGATAATGATCCGCTCCATGTCACCGTGTGATAATGATCCGCTCCAGGTCACCGTGTGATAATGATCCGCTCCAGGTCACCGTGTGATAATGATCCGCTCCATGTCACCGTGTGATAATGATCCGCTCCAGGTCACCGTGTGATAATGATCCGCTCCAGGTCACCGTGTGACAATGATCCGCTCCAGGTCACCGTGTGACAATGATCCGCTCCAGGTCACCGTGTGACAATGATCCGCTCCAAGTCACCGTGTGATAATGATCCGCTCCAGGTCACCGTGTGATAATGATCCGCTCCAGGTCACCGTGTGATAATGATCCGCTCCAGGTCACCGTGTGATAATGATCCGCTCCAGGTCACCGTGTGATAATGATCCGCTCCAGGTCACCGTGTGATAATGATCCGCTCCAGGTCACCGTGTGATAATGATCCGCTCCAGGTCACCGTGTGACAATGATCCGCTCCAGGTCACTGTGTGACAATGATCCGCTCCAGGTCACCGTGTGATAATGATCCGCTCCATGTCACCGTGTGACAATGATCCGCTCCAGGTCACCGTGTGATAATGACCCGCTCCAGGTCACCGTGTGATAATGACCCGCTCCATGTCACCGTGTGATAATGATCCGCTCCATGTCACCGTGTGATAATGATCCGCTCCAGGTCACCGTGTGACAATGATCCGCTCCAGGTCACTGTGATAATGATCCGCTCCATGTCACCGTGTGATAATGATCCGCTCCAGGTCACCGTGTGACAATGATCCGCTCCAGGTCACTGTGATAATGATCCGCTCCATGTCACCATGTGATAATGATCCGCTCCATGTCACCGTGTGACAATGATCCGCTCCAGGTCACCGTGTGACAATGATCCGCTCCATGTCACCGTGTGATAATGATCCGCTCCAGGTCACCTTGTGATAATGATCCGCTCCAGGTCACCGTGTGATAATGATCCGCTCCAGGTCACCGTGTGACAATGATCCGCTCCAGGTCACCGTGTGATAATGATCCGCTCCATGTCACCGTGTGATAATGATCGGCTCCAGGTCACCGTGTGACAATGATCCGCTCCAGGTCACTGTGATAATGATCCGCTCCATGTCACCGTGTGATAATGATCCGCTCCATGTCACCGTGTGATAATGATCCGCTCCATGTCACCGTATGATAATGATCCGCTCCATGTCACCGTATGATAATGATCCGCTCCATGTCACCGTGTGATAATGATCCGCTCCAGGTCACCGTGTGATAATTATCCGCTCCATGTCACCGTATGATAATAATCCGCTCCATGTCACCGTGTGACAATGATCCGCTCCATGTCACCGTGTGATAATTATCCGCTCCAGGTCACCGTGTGATAATGATCCGCTCCAGGTCACCGTGTGATAATAATCCGCTCCATGTCACCGTGTGACAATGATCCGCTCCATGTCACCGTGTGATAATGATCCGCTCCAGGTCACCGTGTGATAATTATCCGCTCCAGGTCACCGTGTGATAATGATCCGCTCCACGTCACCGTGTGATAATGATCCGCTCCATGTCACCGTGTGACAATGATCCGCTCCAGGTCACCGTGTGATAATGATCCGCTCCAGGTCACCGTGTGACAATGATCCGCTCCAGGTCACCGTGTGACAATGATCCGCTCCAGGTCACCGTGTGACAATGATCCGCTCCAAGTCACCGTGTGATAATGATCCGCTCCAGGTCACCGTGTGATAATGATCCGCTCCAGGTCACCGTGTGATAATGATCCGCTCCAGGTCACCGTGTGATAATGATCCGCTCCAGGTCACAGTGTGATAATGATCCGCTCCAGGTCACCGTGTGATAATGATCCGCTCCATGTCACCGTGTGATAATGATCCGCTCCAGGTCACCGTGTGATAATGATCCGCTCCATGTCACCGTGTGATAATGATCCGCTCCAGGTCACCGTGTGATAATGATCCGCTCCATGTCACCGTGTGATAATGATCCGCTCCAGGTCACCGTGTGATAATGATCCGCTCCAGGTCACCGTGTGATAATGATCCGCTCCAGGTCACCGTGTGATAATGATCCGCTCCAGGTCACCGTGTGATAATGATCCGCTCCAGGTCACCGTGTGATAATGATCCGCTCCAGGTCACCGTGTGATAATGATCCGCTCCAGGTCACCGTGTGACAATGATCCGCTCCATGTCACCGTGTGACAATGATCCGCTCCAGGTCACCGTGTGATAATGACCCGCTCCAGGTCACCGTGTGATAATGACCCACTCCATGTCACCGTGTGATAATGATCCGCTCCAGGTCACCGTGTGACAATGATCCGCTCCAGGTCACCGTGTGACAATGATCCGCTCCATGTCACCGTGTGATAATGATCCGCTCCAGGTCACCGTGTGATAATGATCCGCTCCATGTCACCGTGTGATAATGATCCGCTCCAGGTCACCGTGTGACAATGATCCGCTCCAGGTCACTGTGATAATGATCCGCTCCATGTCACCGTGTGATAATGATCCGCTCCAGGTCACTGTGATAATGATCCGCTCCATGTCACCGTGTGATAATGATCCGCTCCAGGTCACCGTGTGACAATGATCCGCTCCAGGTCACTGTGATAATGATCCGCTTCATGTCACCGTGTGATAATGATCCGCTCCATGTCACCGTGTGATAATGATCCGCTCCATGTCACCGTGTGATAATGATCCGCTCCATGTCACCGTGTGATAATGATCCGCTCCATGTCACCGTGTGACAATGATCCGCTCCAGGTCACCATGTGATAATGATCCGCTCCAGGTCACCGTGTGACAATGATCCGCTCCATGTCACAGTGTGACAATGATCCGCTCCAGGTCACCGTCTGATAATGATCCGCTCCATGTCACCGTGTGACAATGATCCGCTCCAGGTCACCGTGTGACAATGATCCGCTCCAGGTCACCGTGTGACAATGATCCGCTCCATGTCACCGTGTGACAATGATCCGCTCCAGGTCACCGTGTGACAATGATCCGCTCCAGGTCACCGTGTGACAATGATCCGCTCCAGGTCACCGTGTGACAATGATCCGCTCCAGGTCACCGTGTGATAATGATCCGCTCCAGGTCACCGTGTGATAATGATCCGCTCCAGGTCACTGTGTGATAATGATCCGCTCCATGTCACCGTGTGATAATGATCCGCTCCAGGTCACCGTGTGACAATGATCCGCTCCAGGTCACCGTGTGACAATGATCCGCTCCAGGTCACCGTGTGACAATGATCCGCTCCAGGTCACCGTGTGACAATAATCCGCTCCAAGTCACCGTGTGATAATGATCCGCTCCAGGTCACCGTGTGATAATGATCCGCTCCAGGTCACCGTTTGATAATGATCCGCTCCAGGTCACCGTGTGATAATGATCCGCTCCAGGTCACCGTGTGATAATGATCCGCTCCAGGTCACCGTGTGATAATGATCCGCTCCAGGTCACCGTGTGATAATGATCCGCTCCAGGTCACCGTGTGATAATGATCCGCTCCATGTCACCGTGTGATAATGATCCGCTCCAGGTCACCGTGTGATAATGATCCGCTCCATGTCACCGTGTGATAATGATCCGCTCCAGGTCACCGTGTGATAATGATCCGCTCCAGGTCACCGTGTGATAATGATCCGCTCCATGTCACCGTGTGACAATGATCCGCTCCAGGTCACCGTGTGATAATGACCCGCTCCAGGTCACCGTGTGATAATGACCCGCTCCATGTCACCGTGTGATAATGATCCGCTCCAGGTCACCGTGTGATAATGACCCGCTCCATGTCACCCTGTGATAATGATCCGCTCCAGGTCACCGTGTGACAATGATCCGCTCCATGTCACCGTGTGATAATGATCCGCTCCAGGTCACCGTGTGATAACGATCCGCTCCAGGTCACCGTGTGATAACGATCCGCTCCAGGTCACCGTGTGATAATGATCCGCTCCATGTCACCGTGTGATAATGATCCGCTCCATGTCACCTTGTGATAATGATCCGCTCCAGGTCACCGTTTGATAATGATCCGCTCCATGTCACCGTGTGACAATGATCCGCTCCAGGTCACCGTGTGATAATGATCCGCTCCAGGTCACGTGTGATAATGATCCGCTCCAGGTCACCGTGTGATAATGATCCGCTCCAGGTCACCGTGTGATAATGATCCGCTCCAGGTCACCGTGTGACAATGATCCGCTCCATGTCACCGTGTGATAATGATCCGCTCCAGGTCACCGTGTGATAATGATCCGCTCCAGGTCACCATGTGATAATGATCCGCTCCAGGTCACCGTGTGACAATGATCCGCTCCAGGTCACCGTGTGATAATGATCCGCTCCAGGTCACCGTGTGATAATGATCCGCTCCAGGTCACCGTGTGATAATGATCCGCTCCAGGTCACCGTGTGATAATGATCCGCTCCAGGTCACCGTGTGATAATGATCCGCTCCAGGTCACCGTGGGATAATGATCCGCTCCAGGTCACCGTGGGATAATGATCCGCTCCAGGTCACCGTGTGATAATGATCCGCTCCAGGTCACCGTGTGATAATGATCCGCTCCAGGTCACCGTGTGATAATGATGCGCTCCAGGTCACCGTGTGATAATGATCCGCTCCATGTCACCGTGTGATAATGATCCGCTCCAGGTCACCGTGTGATAATGACCCGCTCCATGTCACCGTGTGATAATGATCCACTCCAGGTCACCGTGTGATAATGATCCGCTCCAGGTCACCGTGTGATAATGATCCGCTCCATGTCACCGTGTGATAATGATCCGCTCCAGGTCACCGTGTGATAATGATCCGCTCCATGTCACCGTGTGATAATGATCCGCTCCATGTCACCGTGTGATAATGATCCGCTCCATGTCATCGTGTGATAATGATCCGCTCCACGTCACCGTGTGATAATGATCCGCTCCAGGTCACCGTGTGATAATGATCCGCTCCATGTCACCGTGTGATAATGATCCGCTCCAGGTCACCGTGTGATAATAATCCGCTCCAGGTTACCGTGTGATAATGATCCGCTCCAGGTCACCGTGTGATAATGATCCGCTCCAGGTCACTGTGATAATGATCCGCTCCAGGTCACCGTGTGATAATGATCCGCTCCAGGTCACCGTGTGATAATGATCCGCTCCAGGTCACCATGTGATAATGATCCGCTCCAGGTCACCGTGTGATAATGATCCGCTCCAGGTCACTGTGAAAATAATCCGCTTCGGTCTTTCTTCAGTGCTTCCCCATTATACTGATTTTGCTAATGACCCATCAAAAGTGCATCCGAAAGATGGACTGGATCATTATGACACGGCTGACCTGGGGTTAGTTGACGCTTTCCTGGTCCTCCCTGGTTTTGGTGTGTACGGATATGGTTAATGCGATTTGAACATATCACTGTCTTGCTTTGTAGGGTTCGATGAGAACCTGGATGTTCAGGGGGAGCTGATCCTCCAGGATCCATTCCAGGTGTGGGACCCCAAATCTCTCATCCGCAAGGGGCGCGACCGGCACCTCTTCCTGTTCGAAATGTCACTTGTGTTCAGCAAGGAGATCAAAGACTCTACAGGACACACAAAGTATGTTTACAAGAACAAGCTGCAGGTGAGCGACTCCAGGTGTGCAGGGCGATGTCTGGGAGAGGGAGCATGCCCGGGGGTAACACGTTACAGGGCGATGTCTGGGAGAGGGAGCTGCCCGGGGGTAACACGTTACAGGGCGATGTCTGGGAGAGGGAGCTGCCCGGGGGTAACACGTTACAGGGCGATGTCTGGGAGAGGGAGCTGCCCGGGGGTAACACGTTACAGGGCGATGTCTGGGAGAGGGCGCTGCCCGGGGGTAACACGTTACAGGGCGATGTCTGGGAGAGGGCGCTGCCCGGGGGTAACACGTTACAGGGCGATGTCTGGGAGAGGGAGCTGCCCGGGGGTAACACGTTACAGGGCGATGTCTGGGAGCGGGCACTGCCCGGGGGTAACACGTTACAGGGCGATGTCTGGGAGAGGGAGCTGCCCGGGGGTAACACGTTACAGGGCGATGTCTGGGAGAGGGAGCTGCCCGGGGTAACACGTTACAGGGCGATGTCTGGGAGAGGGCGCTGCCCGGGGGTAACACGTTACAGGGCGATGTCTGGGAGAGGGAGCTGCCCGGGGGTAACACGTTACAGGGCGATGTCTGGGAGAGGGACGGGTTACACGTTACAGGGCGATGTCTGGGAGAGGGAGCTGCCCGGGGGTAACACGTTACAGGGCGATGTCTGGGAGAGGGAGCTGCCCGGGGGTAACACGTTACAGGGCGATGTCTGGGAGAGGGAGCTGCCCGGGGGTAACACGTTACAGGGCGATGTCTGGGAGAGGGAGCTGCCCGGGGGTAACACGTTACAGGGCGATGTCTGGGAGAGGGAGCTGCCCGGGGGTAACACGTTACAGGGCGATGTCTGGGAGAGGGAGCTGCCCGGGGGTAACACGTTACAGGGCGATGTCTGGGAGAGGGAGCTGCCCGGGGGTAACACGTTACAGGGTGATGTCTGGGAGAGGGAGCTGCCCGGGGTAACACGTTACAGGGCGATGTCTGGGAGAGGGAGCTGCCCGGGGGTTACACGTTACAGGGCGATGTCTCGGAGAGAGAGCTGCCCGGGGTAACACGTTACAGGGCGATGTCTGGGAGAGGGAGCTGCCCGGGGGTAACACGTTACAGGGCGATGTCTGGGAGAGGGAGCTGCCCGGGGGTAACACGTTACAGGGCGATGTCTGGGAGAGGGAGCTGCCCGGGGGTAACACGTTACAGGGCGATGTCTGGGAGAGGGAGCTGCCCGGGGGTAACACGTTACAGGGCGATGTCTGGGAGAGGGAGCTGCCCGGGGGTAACACGTTACAGGGCGATGTCTGGGAGAGGGAGCTGCCCGGGGTAACACGTTACAGGGCGATGTCTGGGAGAGGGCGCTGCCCGGGGGTAACACGTTACAGGGCGATGTCTGGGAGAGGGAGCTGCCCGGGGGTAACACGTTACAGGGCGATGTCTGGGAGAGGGCGCTGCCCGGGGGTAACACGTTACAGGGCGATGTCTGGGAGAGGGAGCTGCCCGGGGGTAACACGTTACAGGGCGATGTCTGGGAGAGGGAGCTGCCCGGGGGTAACATGTTACAGGGCGATGTCTGGGAGAGGGAGCTGCCCGGGGGTAACACGTTACAGGGCGATGTCTGGGAGAGGGAGCTGCCCGGGGGTAACACGTTACAGGGCGATGTCTGGGAGAGGGCACTGCCCGGGGGTAACACGTTACAGGGCGATGTCTGGGAGAGGGAGCTGCCCGGGGGTAACACGTTACAGGGCGATGTCTGGGAGAGGGAGCTGCCCGGGGGTAACACGTTACAGGGCGATGTCTGGGAGAGGGCACTGCCCGGGGGTAACACGTTACAGGGCGATGTCTGGGAGAGGGCACTGCCCGGGGGTAACACGTTACAGGGCGATGTCTGGGAGAGGGCACTGCCCGGGGGTAACACGTTACAGGGCGATGTCTGGGAGAGGGAGCTGCCCGGGGGTAACACGTTACAGGGCGATGTCTGGGAGCGGGCACTGCCCGGGGGTAACACGTTACAGGGCGATGTCTGGGAGAGGGAGCTGCCCGGGGGTAACACGTTACAGGGCGATGTCTGGGAGAGGGAGCTGCCCGGGGGTAACACGTTACAGGGCGATGTCTGGGAGAGGGAGCTGCCCGGGGGTAACACGTTACAGGGCGATGTCTGGGAGAGGGAGCTGCCCGGGGGTAACACGTTACAGGGCGATGTCTGGGAGAGGGAGCTGCCGGGGGTAACACGTTACAGGGCGATGTCTGGGAGAGGGAGCTGCCCGGGGGTAACACGTTACAGGGCGATGTCTGGGAGAGGGACGGGTAACACGTTACAGGGCGATGTCTGGGAGAGGGAGCTGCCCGGGGGTAACACGTTACAGGGCGATGTCTGGGAGAGGGCGCTGCCCGGGGGTAACACGTTACAGGGCGATGTCTGGGAGAGGGCGCTGCCCGGGGGTAACACGTTACAGGGCGATGTCTGGGAGAGGGAGCTGCCCGGGGGTAACACGTTACAGGGCGATGTCTGGGAGAGGGAGCTGCCCGGGGGTAACACGTTACAGGGCGATGTCTGGGAGAGGGAGCTGCCCGGGGGTAACACGTTACAGGGCGATGTCTGGGAGAGGGCGCTGCCCGGGGGTAACACGTTACAGGGCGATGTCTGGGAGAGGGCGCTGCCCGGGGGTAACACGTTACAGGGCGATGTCTGGGAGAGGGAGCTGCCCGGGGGTAACACGTTACAGGGCGATGTCTGGGAGAGGGAGCTGCCCGGGGGTAACACGTTACAGGGCGATGTCTGGGAGAGGGAGCTGCCCGGGGGTAACACGTTACAGGGCGATGTCTGGGAGAGGGAGCTGCCCGGGGGTAACACGTTACAGGGCGATGTCTGGGAGAGGGAGCTGCCCGGGGGTAACACGTTACAGGGCGATGTCTGGGAGAGGGAGCTGCCCGGGGGTAACACGTTACAGGGCGATGTCTGGGAGAGGGAGCTGCCCGGGGGTAACACGTTACAGGGCGATGTCTGGGAGAGGGAGCTGCCCGGGGGTAACACGTTACAGGGCGATGTCTGGGAGAGGGAGCTGCCCGGGGGTAACACGTTACAGGGCGATGTCTGGGAGAGGGAGCTGCCCGGGGGTAACACGTTACAGGGCGATGTCTGGGAGAGGGAGCTGCCCGGGGGTAACACGTTACAGGGCGATGTCTGGGAGAGGGAGCTGCCCGGGGGTAACACATTACAGGGCGATGTCTGGGAGAGGGAGCTGCCCGGGGGTAACACGTTACAGGGCGATGTCTGGGAGAGGGAGCTGCCCGGGGGTAACACGTTACAGGGCGATGTCTGGGAGAGGGAGCTGCCCGGGGGTAACACGTTACAGGGCGATGTCTGGGAGAGGGAGCTGCCCGGGGGTAACACGTTACAGGGCGATGTCTGGGAGAGGGAGCTGCCCGGGGGTAACACGTTACAGGGCGATGTCTGGGAGAGGGAGCTGCCCGGGGGTAACACGTTACAGGGCGATGTCTGGGAGAGGGAGCTGCCCGGGGGTAACACGTTACAGGGCGATGTCTGGGAGAGGGAGCTGCCCGGGGGTAACACGTTACAGGGCGATGTCTGGGAGAGGGAGCTGCCCGGGGGTAACACGTTACAGGGCGATGTCTGGGAGAGGGAGCTGCCCGGGGGTAACACGTTACAGGGCGATGTCTGGGAGAGGGACGGGTAACACGTTACAGGGCGATGTCTGGGAGAGGGAGCTGCCCGGGGGTAACACGTTACAGGGCGATGTCTGGGAGAGGGAGCTGCCCGGGGGTAACACGTTACAGGGCGATGTCTGGGAGAGGGAGCTGCCCGGGGGTAACACGTTACAGGGCGATGTCTGGGAGAGGGAGCTGCCCGGGGGTAACACGTTACAGGGCGATGTCTGGGAGAGGGAGCTGCCCGGGGGTAACACGTTACAGGGCGATGTCTGGGAGAGGGAGCTGCCCGGGGGTAACACGTTACAGGGCGATGTCTGGGAGAGGGCACTGCCCGGGGGTAACACGTTACAGGGCGATGTCTGGGAGAGGGCGCTGCCCGGGGGTAACACGTTACAGGGCGATGTCTGGGAGAGGGAGCTGCCCGGGGGTAACACGTTACAGGGCGATGTCTGGGAGAGGGAGCTGCCCGGGGGTAACACGTTACAGGGCGATGTCTGGGAGAGGGGGCTGCCCGGGGGTAACACGTTACAGGGCGATGTCTGGGAGAGGGAGCTGCCCGGGGGTAACACGTTACAGGGCGATGTCTGGGAGAGGGAGCTGCCCGGGGTAACACGTTACAGGGCGATGTCTGGGAGAGGGAGCTGCCCGGGGGTAACACGTTACAGGGCGATGTCTGGGAGAGCGAGCTGCCCGGGGGTAACACGTTACAGGGCGATGTCTGGGAGAGGGAGCTGCCCGGGGGTAACACGTTACAGGGCGATGTCTGGGAGAGGGAGCTGCCCGGGGGTAACACGTTACAGGGCGATGTCTGGGAGAGGGAGCTGCCCGGGGGTAACACGTTACAGAGCGATGTCTGGGAGAGGGAGCTGCCCGGGGGTAACACGTTACAGGGCGATGTCTGGGAGAGGGAGCTGCCCGCGGGGTAACACGTTACAGGGCGATGTCTGGGAGAGGGAGCTGCCCGGGGGTAACACGTTACAGGGCGATGTCTGGGAGAGGGCGCTGCCCGGGGGTAACACGTTACAGGGCGATGTCTGGGAGAGGGAGCTGCCCGGGGGTAACACGTTACAGGGCGATGTCTGGGAGAGGGAGCTGCCCGGGGGTAACACGTTACAGGGCGATGTCTGGGAGAGGGAGCTGCCCGGGGGTAACACGTTACAGGGCGATGTCTGGGAGAGGGAGCTGCCCGCGGGTAACACGTTACAGGGCGATGTCTGGGAGAGGGGGCTGCCCGGGGGTAACACGTTACAGGGCGATGTCTGGGAGAGGGAGCTGCCCGGGGGTAACACGTTACAGGGCGATGTCTGGGAGAGGGAGCTGCCCGGGGGTAACACGTTACAGGGCGATGTCTGGGAGAGGGCGCTGCCCGGGGGTAACACGTTACAGGGCGATGTCTGGGAGAGGGAGCTGCCCGGGGGTAACACGTTACAGGGCGATGTCTGGGAGAGGGAGCTGCCCGGGGGTAACACGTTACAGGGCGATGTCTGGGAGAGGGAGCTGCCCGGGGGTAACACGTTACAGGGCGATGTCTGGGAGAGGGAGCTGCCCGCGGGTAACACGTTACAGGGCGATGTCTGGGAGAGGGAGCTGCCCGGGGGTAACACGTTACAGGGCGATGTCTGGGAGAGGGAGCTGCCCGGGGGTAACACGTTACAGGGCGATGTCTGGGAGAGGGAGCTGCCCGGGGGTAACACGTTACAGGGCGATGTCTGGGAGAGGGAGCTGCCCGCGGGTAACACGTTACAGGGCGATGTCTGGGAGAGGGGGCTGCCCGGGGGTAACACGTTACAGGGCGATGTCTGGGAGAGGGAGCTGCCCGGGGGTAACACGTTACAGGGCGATGTCTGGGAGAGGGAGCTGCCCGGGGGTAACACGTTACAGGGCGATGTCTGGGAGAGGGCGCTGCCCGGGGGTAACACGTTACAGGGCGATGTCTGGGAGAGGGAGCTGCCCGGGGGTAACACGTTACAGGGCGATGTCTGGGAGAGGGAGCTGCCCGGGGGTAACACGTTACAGGGCGATGTCTGGGAGAGGGAGCTGCCCGGGGGTAACACGTTACAGGGCGATGTCTGGGAGAGGGAGCTGCCCGGGGGTAACACGTTACAGGGCGATGTCTGGGAGAGGGAGCTGCCCGGGGGTAACACGTTACAGGGCGATGTCTGGGAGAGGGAGCTGCCCGGGGGTAACACGTTACAGGGCGATGTCTGGGAGAGGGAGCTGCCCGGGGGTAACACGTTACAGGGCGATGTCTGGGAGAGGGCGCTGCCCGGGGGTAACACGTTACAGGGCGATGTCTGGGAGAGGGAGCTGCCCGGGGGTAACACGTTACTGGGCGATGTCTGGGAGAGGGAGCTGCCCGGGGGTAACACGTTACAGGGCGATGTCTGGGAGAGGGAGCTGCCCGGGGGTAACACGTTACAGGGCGATGTCTGGGAGAGGGAGCTGCCCGGGGGTAACACGTTACAGGGCGATGTCTGGGAGAGGGCACTGCCCGGGGGTAACACGTTACAGGGCGATGTCTGGGAGAGGGAGCTGCCCGGGGGTAACACGTTACAGGGCGATGTCTGGGAGAGGGAGCTGCCCGGGGGTAACACGTTACAGGGCGATGTCTGGGAGAGGGAGTTGCCCGCGGGTAACACGTTACAGGGCGATGTCTGGGAGAGGGAGCTGCCCGGGGGTAACACGTTACAGGGCGATGTCTGGGAGAGGGAGCTGCCCGGGGGTAACACGTTACAGGGCGATGTCTGGGAGAGGGCGCTGCCCGGGGGTAACACGTTACAGGGCGATGTCTGGGAGAGGGAGCTGCCCGGGGGTAACACGTTACAGGGCGATGTCTGGGAGCGGGCACTGCCCGGGGGTAACACGTTACAGGGGGGTGTCTGGGAGAGGGGGCTGCCCGGGGGTAACACGTTACAGGGCGATGTCTGGGAGAGGGAGCTGCCCGGGGGTAACACGTTACAGGGCGATGTCTGGGAGAGGGAGCTGCCCGGGGGTAACACGTTACAGGGCGATGTCTGGGAGAGGGCACTGCCCGGGGGTAACACGTTACAGGGCGATGTCTGGGAGAGGGAGCTGCCCGGGGGTAACACGTTACAGGGCGATGTCTGGGAGAGGGAGCTGCCCGGGGGTAACACGTTACAGGGCGATGTCTGGGAGAGGGAGCTGCCCGGGGGTAACACGTTACAGGGCGATGTCTGGGAGAGGGAGCTGCCCGGGGGTAACACGTTACAGGGCGATGTCTGGGAGAGGGAGCTGCCCGGGGGTAACACGTTACAGGGCGATGTCTGGGAGCGGGCGCTGCCCGGGGGTAACACGTTACAGGGCGATGTCTGGGAGAGGGAGCTGCCCGGGGGTAACACGTTACAGGGCGATGTCTGGGAGAGGGAGCTGCCCGGGGGTAACACGTTACAGGGCGATGTCTGGGAGAGGGAGCTGCCCGGGGGTAACACGTTACAGGGCGATGTCTGGGAGAGGGAGCTGCCCGGGGGTAACACGTTACAGGGCGATGTCTGGGAGAGGGAGCTGCCCGGGGGTAACACGTTACAGGGCGGTGTCTGGGAGAGGGAGCTGCCCGGGGTAACACGTTACAGGGCGATGTCTGGGAGAGGGAGCTGCCCGGGGGTAACACGTTACAGGGCGATGTCTGGGAGAGGGAGCTGCCCGGGGGTAACACGTTACAGGGGGGTGTCTGGGAGAGGGAGCTGCCGGGGGTAACACGTTACAGGGCGATGTCTGGGAGAGGGAGCTGCCCGGGGGTAACACGTTACAGGGCGATGTCTGGGAGAGGGAGCTGCCCGGGGTAACACGTTACAGGGCGATGTCTGGGAGAGGGAGCTGCCCGGGGGTAACACGTTACAGGGCGATGTCTGGGAGAGGGAGCTGCCCGGGGGTAACACGTTACAGGGCGATGTCTGGGAGAGGGAGCTGCCCGGGGGTAACACGTTACAGGGCGATGTCTGGGAGAGGGAGCTGCCCGGGGGTAACACGTTACAGGGCGATGTCTGGGAGAGGGAGCTGCCCGGGGGTAACACGTTACAGGGCGATGTCTGGGAGAGGGAGCTGCCCGGGGGTAACACGTTACAGGGCGATGTCTGGGAGAGGGAGCTGCCCGGGGGTAACACGTTACAGGGCGATGTCTGGGAGAGGGAGCTGCCCGGGGGTAACACGTTACAGGGCGATGTCTGGGAGAGGGCGCTGCCCGGGGGTAACACGTTACAGGGCGATGTCTGGGAGAGGGAGCTGCCCGGGGGTAACACGTTACAGGGCGATGTCTGGGAGAGGGAGCTGCCCGGGGGTAACACGTTACAGGGCGATGTCTGGGAGAGGGAGCTGCCCGGGGGTAACACGTTACAGGGCGATGTCTGGGAGAGGGCACTGCCCGGGGGTAACACGTTACAGGGCGATGTCTGGGAGAGGGAGCTGCCCGGGGGTAACACGTTACAGGGCGATGTCTGGGAGAGCGAGCTGCCCGGGGGTAACACGTTACAGGGCGATGTCTGGGAGAGGGAGCTGCCCGGGGGTAACACGTTACAGGGCGATGTCTGGGAGAGGGAGCTGCCCGGGGGTAACACGTTACAGGGCGATGTCTGGGAGAGGGAGCTGCCCGGGGGTAACACGTTACAGGGCGATGTCTGGGAGAGGGAGCTGCCCGGGGGTAACACGTTACAGGGCGATGTCTGGGAGAGGGAGCTGCCCGGGGGTAACACGTTACAGGGCGATGTCTGGGAGAGGGAGCTGCCCGGGGGTAACACGTTACAGGGCGATGTCTGGGAGAGGGAGCTGCCCGGGGGTAACACGTTACAGGGCGATGTCTGGGAGAGGGAGCTGCCCGGGGGTAACACGTTACAGGGCGATGTCTGGGAGAGGGAGCTGCCCGGGGGTAACACGTTACAGGGCGATGTCTGGGAGAGGGAGCTGCCCGGGGGTAACACGTTACAGGGCGATGTCTGGGAGAGGGAGCTGCCCGGGGGTAACACGTTACAGGGCGATGTCTGGGAGAGGGAGCTGCCCGGGGGTAACACGTTACAGGGCGATGTCTGGGAGAGGGAGCTGCCCGGGGGTAACACGTTACAGGGCGATGTCTGGGAGAGGGAGCTGCCCGGGGGTAACACGTTACAGGGCGATGTCTGGGAGAGGGAGCTGCCCGGGGGTAACACGTTACAGGGCGATGTCTGGGAGAGGGAGCTGCCCGGGGGTAACACGTTACAGGGCGATGTCTGGGAGAGGGAGCTGCCCGGGGGTAACACGTTACAGGGCGATGTCTGGGAGAGGGAGCTGCCCGGGGGTAACACGTTACAGGGCGATGTCTGGGAGAGGGAGCTGCCCGGGGGTAACACGTTACAGGGCGATGTCTGGGAGAGGGAGCTGCCCGGGGGTAACACGTTACAGGGCGATGTCTGGGAGAGGGAGCTGCCCGGGGGTAACACGTTACAGGGCGATGTCTGGGAGACTGCCCGGGGTAACACGTTACAGGGCGATGTCTGGGAGAGGGAGCTGCCCGGGGGTAACACGTTACAGGGCGATGTCTGGGAGAGGGAGCTGCCCGGGGGTAACACGTTACAGGGCGATGTCTGGGAGAGGGAGCTGCCCGGGGGTAACACGTTACAGGGCGATGTCTGGGAGAGGGAGCTGCCCGGGGGTAACACGTTACAGGGCGATGTCTGGGAGAGGGAGCTGCCCGGGGGTAACACGTTACAGGGCGATGTCTGGGAGAGGGAGCTGCCCGGGGGTAACACGTTACAGGGCGATGTCTGGGAGAGGGAGCTGCCCGGGGGTAACACGTTACAGGGCGATGTCTGGGAGAGGGAGCTGCCCGGGGGTAACACGTTACAGGGCGATGTCTGGGAGAGGGAGCTGCCCGGGGGTAACACGTTACAGGGCGATGTCTGGGAGAGGGAGCTGCCCGGGGGTAACACGTTACAGGGCGATGTCTGGGAGAGGGAGCTGCCCGGGGGTAACACGTTACAGGGCGATGTCTGGGAGAGGGAGCTGCCCGGGGGTAACACGTTACAGGGCGATGTCTGGGAGAGGGAGCTGCCCGGGGGTAACACGTTACAGGGCGATGTCTGGGAGAGGGAGCTGCCCGGGGGTAACACGTTACAGGGCGATGTCTGGGAGAGGGAGCTGCCCGGGGGTAACACGTTACAGGGCGATGTCTGGGAGAGGGAGCTGCCCGGGGGTAACACGTTACAGGGCGATGTCTGGGAGAGGGAGCTGCCCGGGGGTAACACGTTACAGGGCGATGTCTGGGAGAGGGACGGGTAACACGTTACAGGGCGATGTCTGGGAGAGGGAGCTGCCCGGGGGTAACACGTTACAGGGCGATGTCTGGGAGAGGGAGCTGCCCGGGGGTAACACGTTACAGGGCGATGTCTGGGAGAGGGAGCTGCCCGGGGGTAACACGTTACAGGGCGATGTCTGGGAGAGGGAGCTGCCCGGGGGTAACACGTTACAGGGCGATGTCTGGGAGAGGGAGCTGCCCGGGGGTAACACGTTACAGGGCGATGTCTGGGAGAGGGAGCTGCCCGGGGGTAACACGTTACAGGGCGATGTCTGGGAGAGGGCACTGCCCGGGGGTAACACGTTACAGGGCGATGTCTGGGAGAGGGCGCTGCCCGGGGGTAACACGTTACAGGGCGATGTCTGGGAGAGGGAGCTGCCCGGGGGTAACACGTTACAGGGCGATGTCTGGGAGAGGGAGCTGCCCGGGGGTAACACGTTACAGGGCGATGTCTGGGAGAGGGGGCTGCCCGGGGGTAACACGTTACAGGGCGATGTCTGGGAGAGGGAGCTGCCCGGGGGTAACACGTTACAGGGCGATGTCTGGGAGAGGGAGCTGCCCGGGGGTAACACGTTACAGGGCGATGTCTGGGAGAGGGAGCTGCCCGGGGGTAACACGTTACAGGGCGATGTCTGGGAGAGCGAGCTGCCCGGGGGTAACACGTTACAGGGCGATGTCTGGGAGAGGGAGCTGCCCGGGGGTAACACGTTACAGGGCGATGTCTGGGAGAGGGAGCTGCCCGGGGGTAACACGTTACAGGGCGATGTCTGGGAGAGGGAGCTGCCCGGGGGTAACACGTTACAGAGCGATGTCTGGGAGAGGGAGCTGCCCGGGGGTAACACGTTACAGGGCGATGTCTGGGAGAGGGAGCTGCCCGCGGGTAACACGTTACAGGGCGATGTCTGGGAGAGGGAGCTGCCCGGGGGTAACACGTTACAGGGCGATGTCTGGGAGAGGGCGCTGCCCGGGGGTAACACGTTACAGGGCGATGTCTGGGAGAGGGAGCTGCCCGGGGGTAACACGTTACAGGGCGATGTCTGGGAGAGGGAGCTGCCCGGGGGTAACACGTTACAGGGCGATGTCTGGGAGAGGGAGCTGCCCGGGGGTAACACGTTACAGGGCGATGTCTGGGAGAGGGAGCTGCCCGCGGGTAACACGTTACAGGGCGATGTCTGGGAGAGGGGGCTGCCCGGGGGTAACACGTTACAGGGCGATGTCTGGGAGAGGGAGCTGCCCGGGGGTAACACGTTACAGGGCGATGTCTGGGAGAGGGAGCTGCCCGGGGGTAACACGTTACAGGGCGATGTCTGGGAGAGGGCGCTGCCCGGGGGTAACACGTTACAGGGCGATGTCTGGGAGAGGGAGCTGCCCGGGGGTAACACGTTACAGGGCGATGTCTGGGAGAGGGAGCTGCCCGGGGGTAACACGTTACAGGGCGATGTCTGGGAGAGGGAGCTGCCCGGGGGTAACACGTTACAGGGCGATGTCTGGGAGAGGGAGCTGCCCGCGGGTAACACGTTACAGGGCGATGTCTGGGAGAGGGAGCTGCCCGGGGGTAACACGTTACAGGGCGATGTCTGGGAGAGGGAGCTGCCCGGGGGTAACACGTTACAGGGCGATGTCTGGGAGAGGGAGCTGCCCGGGGGTAACACGTTACAGGGCGATGTCTGGGAGAGGGAGCTGCCCGCGGGTAACACGTTACAGGGCGATGTCTGGGAGAGGGGGCTGCCCGGGGGTAACACGTTACAGGGCGATGTCTGGGAGAGGGAGCTGCCCGGGGGTAACACGTTACAGGGCGATGTCTGGGAGAGGGAGCTGCCCGGGGGTAACACGTTACAGGGCGATGTCTGGGAGAGGGCGCTGCCCGGGGGTAACACGTTACAGGGCGATGTCTGGGAGAGGGAGCTGCCCGGGGGTAACACGTTACAGGGCGATGTCTGGGAGAGGGAGCTGCCCGGGGGTAACACGTTACAGGGCGATGTCTGGGAGAGGGAGCTGCCCGGGGGTAACACGTTACAGGGCGATGTCTGGGAGAGGGAGCTGCCCGGGGGTAACACGTTACAGGGCGATGTCTGGGAGAGGGAGCTGCCCGGGGGTAACACGTTACAGGGCGATGTCTGGGAGAGGGAGCTGCCCGGGGGTAACACGTTACAGGGCGATGTCTGGGAGAGGGAGCTGCCCGGGGGTAACACGTTACAGGGCGATGTCTGGGAGAGGGCGCTGCCCGGGGGTAACACGTTACAGGGCGATGTCTGGGAGAGGGAGCTGCCCGGGGGTAACACGTTACTGGGCGATGTCTGGGAGAGGGAGCTGCCGGGGGTAACACGTTACAGGGCGATGTCTGGGAGAGGGAGCTGCCCGGGGGTAACACGTTACAGGGCGATGTCTGGGAGAGGGAGCTGCCCGGGGGTAACACGTTACAGGGCGATGTCTGGGAGAGGGCACTGCCCGGGGGTAACACGTTACAGGGCGATGTCTGGGAGAGGGAGCTGCCCGGGGGTAACACGTTACAGGGCGATGTCTGGGAGAGGGAGCTGCCCGGGGGTAACACGTTACAGGGCGATGTCTGGGAGAGGGAGTTGCCCGCGGGTAACACGTTACAGGGCGATGTCTGGGAGAGGGAGCTGCCCGGGGGTAACACGTTACAGGGCGATGTCTGGGAGAGGGAGCTGCCCGGGGGTAACACGTTACAGGGCGATGTCTGGGAGAGGGCGCTGCCCGGGGGTAACACGTTACAGGGCGATGTCTGGGAGAGGGAGCTGCCCGGGGGTAACACGTTACAGGGCGATGTCTGGGAGCGGGCACTGCCCGGGGGTAACACGTTACAGGGGGGTGTCTGGGAGAGGGGGCTGCCCGGGGGTAACACGTTACAGGGCGATGTCTGGGAGAGGGAGCTGCCCGGGGGTAACACGTTACAGGGCGATGTCTGGGAGAGGGAGCTGCCCGGGGTAACACGTTACAGGCGATGTCTGGGAGAGGGCACTGCCCGGGGGTAACACGTTACAGGGCGATGTCTGGGAGAGGGAGCTGCCCGGGGGTAACACGTTACAGGGCGATGTCTGGGAGAGGGAGCTGCCCGGGGGTAACACGTTACAGGGCGATGTCTGGGAGAGGAGCTGCCCGGGGGTAACACGTTACAGGGCGATGTCTGGGAGAGGGAGCTGCCCGGGGGTAACACGTTACAGGGCGATGTCTGGGAGAGGGAGCTGCCCGGGGGTAACACGTTACAGGGCGATGTCTGGGAGCGGGCGCTGCCCGGGGGGTAACACGTTACAGGGCGATGTCTGGGAGAGGGAGCTGCCCGGGGGTAACACGTTACAGGGCGATGTCTGGGAGAGGGAGCTGCCCGGGGTAACACGTTACAGGGCGATGTCTGGGAGAGGGAGCTGCCCGGGGGTAACACGTTACAGGGCGATGTCTGGGAGAGGGAGCTGCCCGGGGGGGGGGTAACACGTTACAGGGCGATGTCTGGGAGAGGGAGCTGCCCGGGGGTAACACGTTACAGGGCGGTGTCTGGGAGAGGGAGCTGCCCGGGGGTAACACGTTACAGGGCGATGTCTGGGAGAGGAGCTGCCCGGGGGTAACACGTTACAGGGCGATGTCTGGGAGAGGGAGCTGCCCGGGGGTAACACGTTACAGGGGCGATGTCTGGGAGAGGGAGCTGCCGGGGGTAACACGTTACAGGGCGATGTCTGGGAGAGGGAGCTGCCCGGGGGTAACACGTTACAGGGCGATGTCTGGGAGAGGGAGCTGCCGGGTAAACACGTTACAGGGCGATGTCTGGGAGAGGGGAGCTGCCCGGGGGGTAAACACGTTTACAGGGCGATGTCTGGGAGAGGGAGCTGCCCGGGGGTAACACGTTACAGGGCGATGTCTGGGGAGAGGGAGCTGCCCGGGGGTAACACGTTACAGGGCGATGTCTGGGAGAGGGAGCTGCCCGGGGGTAACACGTTACAGGGCGATGTCTGGGAGAGGGAGCTGCCCGGGGGTAACACGTTACAGGTGCGATGTCTGGGAGAGGGAGCTGCCCGGGGGTAACGACGTTACAGGGCGATGTCTGGGAGAGGGAGCTGCCCGTGGGTAACACGTTACAGGGCGATGTCTGGGAGGGAGGTCAGGGGGGTGGAGGGGCTGCCCGGGGGTTACACGTTACA